>NC_068987.1:89401492-89410751 GCF_001194135.2 Octopus bimaculoides
GAGTGAGAGTCCCTTTGTCGCCAGCAGGGGTAAGAGCTCTCTAAACTTTGCCCAGGCTATTCTTATTCTAGCAGCTACACTTTCAGCGCACCCACCCCCACTACTAACTTGGTCGCCCAGATAGCGGAAGCTATCGACTACCTCTAGTTTTTCACCCTGGAATGAGATAGAAGTTGTTTCCTGAGATATATATATATATATATATATATACACACACACACACACACATATATATATATATATACACACACACACACACACACATATATATATATATATATACACACACACACACACACACATATATATATATATATATATATATATATATACAAAATATTGAGGTTCACAGATGATCTAAATGATTATGTACGCTAGGTAATTGCTGGAACGGATTACTAGGGCTCCAAGGTTATAGCCGAGATGGTAGTTATGGAGCCATTGCAGATTTCCAATATAAACAATTGTATGTATATATGTATATATATATATATATTGCCAAGATGGAGACAAGTACCACTGTCCCTATGTTGCAGGCTTGATAACTGGTGGGAATTCTCAGCATGAAGCCATTAGTAGGCTTGTTAACTCACAAATAAAGTGTACATATATGCATACACACACACACCCCCATTTACGTATAGTTTTAAAAAAAAAGACAAAAAAACAACAAGACGAAGACATGGTACTTGCAAACTATTAACAGAAACTCAGGGAAGGAAAGAAAGAGTGTTTTATGTTTCGAGCAAAGCTCTTCTTCAGAAACAGGAGACAGAGGTAAGTCCATATTCACATACATATACACACACATTTATTTGTGGGTTAACAAGCCTACCATTGGTTTCAGGCTAAGAATACCCAGCAATTATCAAACGTGCCTCATTACTCATAATAAACACCTACTGAGCACCTAGGCTAAGATTTGAAAGTGAATCCACACTGTCAAATAAGTCCTCGGTCTATTGTCTTTCTGCACTAAGAGATTAATGAGAGTGAGTTGACCTCTTAGACCTTTTTTGAGGCACTCCCGGGTCTAAACTGATATAGTGAAGAATTCCATTGTTTTAGCTTGACCTAAAAGAGAATTAGAGAAGTTATGAAGACACCAGCAAATATCAGTTGATCTCTTTAGGTAATCCAGCACCTAGCTGAGGAGAAAGCTTTTTCTTTCTGTTTGTGGTCAACCCATCTCCAGTCAAGGGCTATGTTGATTAATGTTTGCAAAGTTAGACCTCTTATCATTTCTATTTGCATACAATCCTTTTATCCTGTCTTTCTCTCTAGCAGTCACAGAGATTAACACATAAAGCGTGACGGGCCATGATTGTGGGTGTCAGGCACAGGTCGACAGGCCATGATTGTGGCCCAGATGTATTTAATTTATGGGTGTTTGTTGGGGTCTAATGTCACTCAAACACTCCGATACCCCCTAAAACGCAAGAGGATTAAAAGTTCAACTAATGACTTTTCAGATGATGTAAAACTTGCCACCATTATATACTAAGAAGATATTTTAAAACTATTTTTTTGTTTTTTATGTGTGCAGAGTAGTCTCATTTTCATAAAATGGGCTCAGCAGTCCATGCTATGTAAGAACAAATCCCAGCGCTTTATGGGTTAAATTAACTAATGTCATACAGAATGAACTGCAGATTTACAAACAAGCTGTCTACATGCAAACAAATTGACAAAGTTGTATCATCATCATCATCGTTTAACGTCCGTTTTCCATCCTGGCATGGATTGGACACTTTGACTGAGGACTGGCGAGCCAGGAGGCTGCACCAGGCTCCAGTCTGATCTAGCAGTGTTTCTACAGCTGGATGCCCTTCCTAACGCCAACCACTCCGAGAGTGTAGTGGGTGCTTTTTTTAAATGCCACTAGTACAGGGCCAGAGGGGTTGGCATTGACCATGATCGGATGGTGCTTTTTATGTGCCACCAGCACGAGAGCCAGTGAAGGCGGCGCTGGCATCAGCCATGTTCGGATGGTGCTTTTTACATGACACAGGCACAGGGACCACAACTACGATTTCCATTTGTTTTGATGTACTTGACTCAATAGGTCTCCTTAGGCACAGCATGTTGCCCTACGATCCAAGGTACTTTTTGAGTGGGCTGGTTATGTAACACTGGTGTAGGTTACAGCTGTGAACTCACGTTACGGTTAATATTATAATCAACTTAATAAACGACTTGATAATTAATATTGTTCTTCAATTATTTCTCTGATGCATCTTCACATTAAATTCCATCATTACATACTCATTTATGTCAAACTACAACTAAACAGATCCGGAGGAAGTGAACAGAAGTCATTGATAATAATAAAATAGGGAATAAAAAAAAAACAATAACAGCATTTGGTATACATTGGTGCTAACATTCACAAATAATTATTAGAATTACTATCTTAAACATTACACATTACATTTTGTTTGTTAATTTATTTATTTTTGAATGGGGGAGAGAGTCTGAAGAAAGGGTTGTGTCCGTGGTCTTTACCTGTTCTCCTGAGACCAGAACATATGAGATTATCAAAGGAATTCTATCAATAACTCGTTTCTGTTTGTATGTGCTATCCATGTTCAGTAACTTATTTGGATAACGTTAATATCTGTTGTACTTGAGGAAATTTTGGCTTTTCAGCCAAGAGAACATGAGTGGCTGTTTTAGTCAATCAAGAATTCTGAAAAGATGTTTCCTTACAAATATATTCTAGGAACGAAGTATTGTGATTTTACTCTAACAAACATTATAGTTGGTTACAAACATTGTTGTAAAGATTTATAACGGGAATAATCTTGATTACTGTCGATTGTGAATATTCGGCCCAATATTCACAGAGGACAGATTTGGAACACCGGTTAGTTTTTGGTATGACACCGGTAATCACTAAGAGTTGTCAAGTAAACAAAGACAACATGGAGGACACAACTGATAACCCGAGTTCTCGAAAGTTACCTCCAATATCACCCCGCTCTCTTCCTTTAATAAAACCACCCCGTTCGACATCCAAGGGCAAAGTGAATGAAAGTTTTACAAAATCACCATCTTTGAAAGAGAAACCAACTCCCTCACCACGCAGAAATAGCCGCCAATTGCCTCCTTTGCAGACTTCAAACGAAAGTATCCCTGAAACAGCAACTAAGAAGAAAAGGAAGAAAAAAGCTGTTGTAAGTGTTAATGTATTTTAATATATACTTTGTATTGATGTGTCTCAATAGTTACTTGTGGATTTAAGAAAAAAAGGACGCCCTCATTGTTTTCAAATGTAGAATACAAAAACAATTTGGAAAAATCTCCACAAAAAGAGGAAACTCGTTACATACGCTGGCGTTTCTTTATGACTTGATAAAATTGTCAGAGAGAAAATAATTCTGAAGTTTCAGGTAAAGCTCTTTATTTTCGGAGACCATCAGTAATCTTCTTAAACTGTTAGTTTGTGGATCTGCTTCATTGGCCAAGAATAAGGTTTTTCAGTGAAAGTTTCGACTGTTTGTATCTCGTTACTGGCATTGCGTTGTTTTCACCAAAACAAACCATTGTTGGTACAGTGAATTGGGGCAGAAATGTGGAAGAGACAAAATTCTGAGTTGGACAACGTTTAATAAATTGCTCACTCTCCCGATAAACTAAACAATTTTAATAGAAAGAAAATTAGGTAAACAATGAAGTTAATATCATTTATGATAATTCAATAATTATTAAATTGAAATCATCGTCATTTAATAGCCATTTTCCCCCATCGCTGACATGGGTTGGATGGTTTCATAGGAGCTAGCAAGCTGCTCCAGGCTTCAGTTGTCTGTTTTGGAATGGTTTCTATGGCTGGATGCCCTTCCTAACGCCAACCACTTTACAGAGTGTACTGGGTGCTTTTTATGTGGTGCCAGTATGGGGTGCTTTCTATGTGGCACCAGCACGGAAATGAAAATTGAAAAAGCTAATCTGAATAAGGAAATGTTTCCTCTCCCCAAAATAAATAAATGATAAATGCAGAAAGAATTCAAACAACACATAAATAAATTTTAATTGTGAACAATGCACTAAATAACCAAAGGAAATGTTGACAATAGTAATATCTACAGAACTGAAACAAATGAAGCTATTTATGTTGTACAAACTTTGGCTATTGTTGTCTTTATAAGTCCACCCAAACTTGCTTCAATGGTTCTGTGGCAATTAGGTACTGATTAAATATACCTCCACCTGACTGGGGGTCATACCCCACATTTCAACATGCAGAGAGGAATCATGTGATGAGATACAGTGTGATGGTCTGGACATGTTACAGTCTCTTTACTGCTTAACACACAGACAGAATATTAATAAGAGCCATTGTCATCACAAAATGTCCAGTTTTCCATTCATGCATGGGTCAGACGTAATTTCTACTCAGGCAGATTTTCTACTGCTGGATGACCTTATTGTCATCAACTCTCACTTGTTTCCAAAGAAGGTAATATCTCTCCATGGCCTGACAGAACACTGAAAACACTCATCATCACTTCTGTGATGATGATGGTCATTTCCAATTGTCATGTGATTTCTAGACAAGGCTGCACTCAAATGCACACACACACATGCACGCACATATATATATACATAATGGGCTTCTTCCAGTTTCCATCTACCAAATCCGCTTATGAGGCTTTGGTGGACTTGGGGGTATAGTAGAAGAAACCCAAGTTGCTACACAGTGGGACCGAAGCCAAGATGGCATGGTTGTGAAGCAAGCTTCTTAACCTTATGGCCATGTCTGCAGAGGAAAACAGCTGCTACGCTCCAGCTGCTGCTGCTACTGTACTCTCCTCCCATTTCCCAAAATCTGGGGTCTTCAGAAATGGAATGAACAGTAGTGAGACTGAAATATGTTCTGAGACTCAGCATGGAAGAGGCATAGTTTCAGTGGAAAAAAGATTTGTGGCCCTAGAACTGCTTGTTATGAGCTGACTTGGGGACTACCCCCCACCCCCTCCTAGGTGTTATTTTGCATGCACATACACACACACACAAATGTAATGTATTTATTGTAAAACTACCATCTTTACAGAATGGTTCTCAAAGTTCATCTGGTGAAACATTACAAACCGAACAAGAAATCAATAATGGCAGTCAGACTAGTGTTGTTCCCAAGAAAAAGAAGAAAAAGAAAAAACAAGAAGAGATGCAGTTGTCAAGTACCCTCTTAAATTACCTGGGTGGCATGGAAGAAGATGTTGTTGAAAATAAAGAACCAGCCGATGAAATGGTTCAGCCTGTAAAAAGTGCCATCATCACAAGTCAACCTGTTGATAAGTTATTTATTGAAACTAAAAGTATGTTAGCCTTTGAGTTTTTCTATCTTTATCGTCAGGTATTGACATATTTAACATGCTCATGTGCATTTGAACATGGAAAGACAATACACTGCTCAAGTATCTTGACAGAGGACATTCTCCTTATGGGTGTAAACATACCACTAGGCCACGAATGACATCACTGGACTGTAGGACACATGCATTTCTGTGTCATTACACTTTAATCAGCTATGTATACTGAGCCATCATTCATGGCCACTGAGAGCTGGTTGCTCTGAAAATAGAATATTGTACATTTGGTGTTGTGAGAAAAAACTTTGAGCATTTGTTTATTCATTGACTCCATTGTATCTCCAAACACCCACTTCCTTGTGTAATTTGCTCTGCATGAAAATGAATGTGAAATGACGTGTTCAATCATCATCGCCATCATCATCATCTAGCATCCATTTTCCATGCTGGCATGGGTTGGACGGTTTGACAGGAGCTGGCAAGGCTGGAGAGCTGCACCAGGCACCAGTTGTCTGTTTTGGCATAATTTCTACAGCTGGATGCCCTTCTTCATGCCAACCACTTTATAGAATGTTTTGGGTGCTTTTTATGTGGCCCCAGCACCAGTGGACATCAGCATGAATGCTTTCTACATGGCACCAGCATGGGTGCTTTTATGTGGCACCAGCACAGAAATACAGTAACAATAAGCAGAACATCAATATAGGAAGAAAGACATTATGTTAATATTCTATACAACTGAGAAATCATCCAGAGAGTTGATATAGCATTATGTGTGTTTTAAATGGACAAAATGACATATGTAGAAATTGTCTACTATATTTTATTAAGAACATATTTTTTCAGACAAATAAGTTCATCTTTGGATGAAGTCGATTTAATTATGTAAACCTCTTACATTAATTTTGTGTCTAGTAAATAAATAAATGAATAAAAAATTATTTAGTAAAACTTGATAAATTTACTTAAGATGTCTTCCTCTTCCTGTTCTTCTTTTTTCTAACCAGGGAGTTTCAAGACTGAAGTTAAGAGCAAACTTAGTGCAGATAAAACAAAAGAAAAGCTGAAATTGGAACAATATGGTGATGGTTTTGTTATAATGCCACAAACCTCCTTAGAATTTGCTATTAAAACTCATCGTCTGTGGCAGACTTTCTGTTTGTTCTTCCATGGCCTCACTGCAGGTATTGCTCTGTGGCAGGTTGTCATTGTATATGTATTTGAAAATAACCATCAACAGGACTTTGTAGAGAGTTACAAAATAATGGCTTTACCTGTTCAAAGTTTATTCTATGGCTTGTTAGTTATCTGCTTGGTTTCTGCATGTGACAGGTAAGACAAAATATTCTTCCATTGTTTCTGTTTGCCACGTGCGTTAGCTGGCTGCGTTAGTAGGGGTAACTGGTTGAGTTGAGGAATGAAATATGTGTTTCTCAGGTTGCATGAAGAACTAACTGAACAACACCTGCAAACGTTTAACTGCCACCAGCACCAGTACTTTATATGTGACACTAGCACCTGTGCTTTTTACATGGAGTCAACACGGGTGCTTTTTATGTGGCACCGGTTATCATCATCAGCATCATCATCATCAACATCTATCTTCCATGCATGCATGAGTAGGATGGTTGACAGGAGTGGGCCAGGTAGAAAATCTACCCAAGGCTACTGTATCTGTTTTGGCAGGGATTTTACGGCTGGATGCCCTTCTTAACACCAACCACTCTGTAGAGTGGACTTGGTGCTTTTTATGTGTTACTAGCACAGGTGAAGTTAGTTTTGGCAGGGTTTATACAGCTGGATGCCCTTCCAGATGCCAACCACTTTACAGTGTAGACTGGATGCCCAATTACGTGGCACCAGCACTGACAGGACCACCAAGTAACTCACAAGACAAGGAATTATGAGAGGGGAGGGGGCATTTGAAGGTGTGGAACTTGTGTTAATTGATGAAAGGTTAGAGTGTGACAGAGACAGAAGCAGGTGTCTTGCCACAACAGAGGGGAGTCATTAAAGGAGGTGATCCAGTATGAAATGATGAAAGGTGAGAATGTAACAGGGAAATAGAGAGGCAGAAATAGGTGTCATGCTATAGAGGAGGAGGTACATGAGTGTGTGAGAGAGAGAGGTGCAAAAAAGAGGTGAGAAACAAGAAGTGTGCTGATGGAAAGGAGATATTTGGTTACCTGGTCAGAGGAAAATCAAGAGAAGGGGAGAGAGAGAGAGAGTGTGTGTAGGAAGCAGCAAAAGTGTGAGAGAGAGAGAGAGAGATGGTGTAGTGCTAGGGTATACTCACAAGTAACAAGAATATGAGTGTAGAATGTGGTTAGAAAAATAGGGGGCTTTTTATGTGACAGTCTCCTTGTTTAAGTTGGTGAATCCTTGCCTTCAGTTCATCCTTGGTGTTACAGGGGTTTTCGTTGGTCTCTTGCTCAACTGTGCTCCACACATAATAAACAAGGGGGTCGCAGTCTGGGGAGTTAGGTGGCCAGATGTTAAGGGTGGTTTCAGAAATTGTCTGACTAGGTTTTCCTGCTTGTGTGATATGGTGCAGAGTCCTGCTGCCAGACATAGGGTCTTCCAGCAGCCACCCTCTTGACACAGAGCAGCACTACCTTCTCCAGGCACTTGATGTAGGTCTCTGTGTCAAGTGTGAGGCCATGTGGGAAGATGAATGGAGGCATAATGTCGCCATCACTAGTGATCACTCCGAACACCATGGTGTTGACTGGATGTTTGATTTTTATCACTCTCAGTACTCGTCCTCAGACTGACACTCAAACACTCTGAAATGTTTGTATTGGAGCTTCTGGCTCAAATGCCAAGCAGTACAGCATGTTGTTTCCAAATTTCTGTCAGAGTGAATTGCATCATGGTGCTGTTTTTCTCACAGATGGTGCCCAACTGACCCTACTGTAGTGTGTAGTCAGCAAAATCAAAAAACAAACAATGCGCATGCACAAAATTAAAAATATAAAATAGCAACAATTTACCCATCGCACCCTATATATATATATATGTGTGTATATTAAGAAAAAAAGTTGTCAGAATTTGGGGAAAAAAAATCTTATTTCTTCATTATTATTAGCGCTTTCGTTTGTTTCTCAAACTTGACATGTTCAAGAAATGAACGAAAGCGCTAATAATAATGAAGAAATAAGATTTTTTTTTTCCCAAATTCTGAAAACTTTTTTCTCAATATTCAATTTCTGTACACTACACCTAACACTCTATACATCTCTCTCTCTCTCTCTCTCTATCTCTCTCTCTCTCTCTCTCTCTATGTATATATATATAGATATATAGATAGATAGATAGATATAATATCACTAATTATACACATTGTATAAACATATTTCTGTCTCGTTTATTAGATATGATATCAGTAACATCAACATGAAATTCATGTTGGATGCTGTGACTCTCAAGTCTGGAGCACTTTCAGTTGTCATCTACTTCATCTGTATTGTGATGCACGTGAGTGTTGTGCACATTGATGACAAGATGTTTCTGTACAACACTACTTCTCTCTTCAACAACACACAAGTAAGTTACAAGCACATTGTTTTACATTTCACTATTTTTTCATCATCATCATTGTCGTTGTCGTTTAATGTCTGCTTTCCATGCTGGCATGGGTTGGATGGTTTGACTGAGGGCTGGCAAGCCAGAAGGCTGCACCAGGCTCCAATTCATTCTGGCAATGTTTCTACAGCTGGATGCCCTTCCTAATGCCAACCACTCCGAGAGTGTAGTGGGTGCCTTTTACGTGACACCGGCACGAGGGCCAGTCAGGCAGAACTGGTATTGACCACGCTCGATGGTGCTTTTTTAAATGATATTCATGACTGATTTCACCCTCTGCCCATGGCCACCACTCCTTATGATCTTTAGTTTCAATAGTTATTCAGACTAAATGCTTTCAAGTATTGAGTTTTATTTTT
>NC_068987.1:89410804-89416745 GCF_001194135.2 Octopus bimaculoides
AAGTGTTTTCTACTATAGCCTCGGCCGACCAAAGCCTTGAGAGTGGATTTGGTAGACGGAAACTGAAAGAAGCCCGTCGTATATATGTATATATATATATATATATATGTATGTTTGTGTATATGTTTGTGTGTCTGTGTTTGTCCCCCCAACATCGCTTGACAACCGATGCTGGTGTGTTTACCTCCCCGTAACTTAGCGGTTTGGCTAAAGAGACCGATAGAATAAGTACTAGGCTTACAAAGAATAAGTCCTGGTGTCGATTAGCTCGACTAAAAGGCGGTGCTCCAGCATGGCCAAAGTCAAATGACTGAAACAAGTAAAAGAATAAAAGAGTAAGTTCAAATATGTGAAGGTGTGTCGCCCATTGGTTACGATGTTGCACTCATGAAAGCTAGAACATTCCCAGTCTGAGTGGCACATTGTACTCTTGGGCAAAACACTTCATTTAAAGTTGCTCCATTCCATTCAGCTGTTAAATGGGTCACCCTGTGATGGAAAGGCTTTCCAATCGGGAGGGGGTGCGAACGGACATTGGCCTTCTCACCTGGCCAGTGAGGTGGCATCACGCAAAAGCTAAAAAATGATGCAAAGCACATTGTGACCAGCGATGTATAACAACATCTGATAGGCTGGTCGATCATGTGTTACTGTGAAGTTAAAATATACCATGGATTTGTATTCTGGTTTTAGAAAAGATACACCATGTCACTGCATGTTGTAAGTAGTGACTTAAGGAATGGCAAAAGATAGGGCATCTTGTTGTAAAACACTGACTTAGAAAACCTGTCCAACCCATGCCAGCATGGAAAAGTAGATGTAAAATGATGATGATGATGATACTCCAAGTTTTAAATTTCATATCAACTTTCCCTTTCATTTTTCTTTGGTTCATAAACAAATACCAGTCATATCACAGGGTTGATTCAGTTGACTATAACCCTTCCCCTTCAAATTGTGTCAATGTGAGAAACCAATATATCTTTGGAACATCTACAGTTTGGGCCGTATTGCCTTTGAGAAGGGCACAAAATCCATGAAATACCTTCAATTTCACTGACTTTTTTTTTTTAAATTCAGTTCTGAATCTAAATTCTGCTGGTTTCAATTTTCCCTTTCATTCCTTCAGACGAAGATTTAGTAGAAGACTCTGAAATGTGTTGTGGGTCAGTTGCTTCTCCTGTAAATGCTTGACCTTGTGTCAAATAGCATTCAATATTTAAGTTGTCAATCATGACCCATTAACCTTGTCCACCCCTCTGGACCCCTTCATTTATGTTCACCTTTCTGTAACTCGAGGAAAAGAAAAAAATGCAAAAATATTAATTAACCTGAAAATGGGATAACCATGAATGCCCTCTACAGTAACACACTTGTTCCCGTCCCTCTATCATATGTTAACCTCATGTCACCTGGTATAAAGCTCCCCCCCCCCTTCATTCCTATAAATATTGTTTTAGCTCTGTTTATTCATTGAGTAACTTCTTCACAGTAACCTTCCTGATACTACATCATTATCATCATCATCATCATGATTTAACATCCTCTTCTATGCTGGCATGGGTTGGACAGTTGAACAGAAAGTACTGAGGCCGGGAACTGCACCAGGACCCATTGTCAGCTTTGGCAGGGTTTCTATGGCTGGATGCTCTTCCTAATGTCAATCACTTTACAAAGTGCACTGGGTGCTTTTTATGTGGAACCATCACCAGTGCTTTTTACTTCTATGGCACCAACAGCAGTACTTTTTATGTGGCACCAACAGCAGTGCTTCTTAGTTGGCACCAACAGCAGTACTTTTTATGTGGCACCAAAAGCAGTGTTTCTTATGTGGCACCAACAACAGAGCTTTTTATGTGACACCAACAGCAGTACTTTTTATGTGGCACCAAAAACAGTGTTTCTTATGTGTCACCAACAACAGTGCTTTTTACTTCCATGGCACCAACAGCAGTACTTTTTATGTGGCACCAACAGCAGTGCTTCTTAGTTGGCACCAATAGCAGTACTTTTTATGTGGCACCAAAAGCAGTGTTTCTTATGTGGCACCAACAACAGAGCTTTTTATGTGACACCAACAGCAGTACTTTTTATGTGGCACCAAAAACAGTGTTTCTTATGTGGCACCAACAACAGTGCTTTTTATGTGGCACCAACAGCAGTGCTTTTTATGTGGCACCAAAAGCAGTGTTTCTTATGTGGCACCAACAGCAGTGCTTTTTATGTGGCACCAACAGCAGTGCTTCTTATGTGGCACCAACAGCAGTACTTTTTATGTGGCACCAAAAGCAGTGTTTCTTATGTGGCACCAACAACAGTGCTTTTTATGTGGCACCAACAGCAGTACTTTTTATGTGGCACCAAAAACAGTGTTTCTTATGTGGCACCAACAACAGTGCTTTTTATGTGGCACAACCAACAGTGCTTTTTATGTGGCACCAAAAGCAGTGATTTTTATATGACACCAACAGCAGTGCTTTTTACTTCCATGGCAACAACAGTAGTTCTTTTTATGTGGAACCAACAGCAGTGCTTTTTACACACTTTTATATTTACTCCCTTTGGTTCTCTCTTGCTAATAACCATTGAATTTGTCTTTTTTGTATTCACATTTCGGCATTTCTTGTCACTTTGCTCTCTTCAACCATTTCTTATAATTTCTGCCAGAAATACTGTATCAATGGTGTATCTTATATTCTTACCGTAACATTATAACATAACAGTTCAGTTGTTGTTATTGTTTGTTTTTAATAATAATTTCCCTTGAATCAATCAATCTGCTTTGCTTTTGTTTTTCGCTACAAATAAAAATATCAATATTCGTCTCCTTTCAGGAATTTTCAGAGGATCTTGCAACCTGGAAGATCATCAACCTACTCCGAAGTGTGGCCGTCATACTAGCGTGGCTTTTGCTGTCCATTTTCCCCAATACTGACCGTCTGGCCAAGAATCTATCAGAAAGTGTTGGCAACATTCTTGGTCAACACACAAGAACTCAGAATATTTCTACAATTTCCTAAAAATACATCAGCATTATTATCATTGACAAGGTGCAAATGAGCAGAATTGTTACCATTCTAAACAAAATGTTTCGTGGCATTTCTTCCAACACTTTATGTTCTATGTTCAAATTCTACTGAGGTCAACTTTGCCTTTAATCTTTTTTGGGATCAATACAAATAAGTACCAGTTATGCGCTGGTTTGATGTAACCAACTTCCTTCCTCCTTCCCTCAAAATTACTAGCCTTGTGCCTATAGTAGAAAGAATTATTATTATTATTATTATTGTGCGGGTGGCACATAAAAGACACCATTTCGAGCGTGGCCGTTTTCGTGCGGGTGACACGTAAAAGCACCCACTACACTCTCTGAGTGGTTGGCGTTAGGAAGGGCATCCAGCTGTAGAAACTCTGCCAAATCAGACTGGAGCCTGGTGTTGCCATCCGGTTTCACCAGTCCTCAGTCAAATCGTCCAACCCATGCTAGCATGGAAAGCGGACGTTAAACGATGATGATGATTATTATTATTATTGTTATTGATGACTGACTTAATGTCTTTTATCAAAACACCCATATCTTTTTATTTTAAAAATCTATTTATGATAAAATTCGTGGTTGTAGGGTTATATATGTTTGTAAAATCCACTGAGGTTATAAATTCACCTTTTGATCAAATGGGTTTTTTTATGTTACTTTACTACTGAGGCTCAGCTAATCAAACACTCAATGTTGGCAAGTCAAAATAGGATATTTATTCAAGTATAATATGCAGTGAGGAGCAATCTTGTGATTTTAGTCACTTATTCACCATGGAAACCAGGTAACCAGCCTTATGATTTCCAGGGCTGAAGAGAAATTTATAAAAACAATATTCTACAAGAAAGATATTTTTTCTAGCATTTTATTGATCATAATCAAGGGTGTGCATTATACACAAGTGCATCACCATCATCATCATTTAACATCTGTTTTCCATGCTGGCATGGGTTGGATGGTTTGACAGGAGTTGGCAAGGCCAGGTGCCTCACCAGGCTCCACTGTCTACTTTGGCATGGTTTCCACAGTTGGATGCCTCTCCTAACACCAACCACTTTACAGAGTGTGGCCTGGGTGCTTTTTATGTGGCCCCAGCACCAACAAGTGCATATTATACACAATTATAGTGCTACAAAACATGTTTGTTTCTGTTTTAGCATGTATCTTGTGTTATGTGAGGGCTGTTTGTTTTATTGTAGCAACCAAGATGTTGCTCTTGTTGATGCATTACTTGGTCTAACATTGGAGGGTCAGGGTTATCTGGGTTCAGAAAGACTGGTTTTCTGAGATGGAGAATGGTAATAGGAGGTGGAGTAGGAACTCAGAATATAAAGAATCAAAACAGATATCATTAATCATTTTGTCTGCTGCTTTGCTTTGAGATCTGTTCTTGTCTGATCCATTCACTGTTTCACTTTTCTACTAACTTGGAATGGTACTTTAATTGACCCACGAAAAGAAAGAAAAAAAAAATGAAAGGCAAAGTTGACCTCCCCTGGATTTGAACTCAGATCACGGGTAACCAGAATAAATACTGAAGTCATTCTCTCTCTCTGATGCTCTAACAATTTGTCACAATTTACTACTTTAATACAAAAAGAAAAAAAAAAAAAACTAAACAAACTGTTTTTACAAACCAATTAAAAAAATATCAGACTGTTTCCACTCACACCTGGAATTGGATTAATTCAATTTTGTGAGTCATTTTCTTCCGTCCAGATTTGTTGAACTGAAACATTGAAATAATGTTTAATAGGTCTTTGGATTCACCTGTGCCAAATGTTTAGTCTTTTGAAAGTCTAAATACTTTTCCAAAATATAAGGACCCATATGACCAAACCATTTCTCAATTGTATTTTCTGGAAGTGAATAAGGGACAAATCTCTTTGAAAACAGCCTATTAGTCTATCACATGTATCTTTCTGACTGGGAAAACTGAACACAGCCTGACTGGGTAGTTAAGAAGTTTGCTTTCCAACCACATGCTTTCAGGTTCAATCTCACTGCACAGCACCTTGGGCAAGTCTCTCATACTATAACCCCAGGCCTTGTGAGTTGATCTGGTAGATGGAAACTGAAAGAAGTGTGTATGTGTGTATATATATATCTGTGTATGTATGTATGTATTTATGCATGTGTGAGAGAGAGAGAGTACATTTGTGTCTCCTTGTCTTGAGATCACATAATGCTGTAAATGATTGTCATTCATTTTCCTTCTTCTGGAAAAATGTTACCTTGGAAACAGGTTAGGATTGGTGACAGGAAAGGCATCCAGCCATAGAAAATCTGCCTCAATAAACTCCGTCCAACCCATGCTGTCATGGAAAAGTGAATGTTGAAATGATAATGATGTTTGCCTCAGTGTTACTGCTGATGACAGTGAGATGTAATTTTCATGGTACTCTGCTGAGAGTGAAGTACCTTGCTCACAGACAAGCTACAGTGCCAAAGATTTGGACAGAAATTTCAACCTGTCACCTATTCCTCTAATTTCCATTTAATCAAGCCATTCTTTCTATCTCATTCCAGGGTGAAAAACTAGAGGTAGTCGATAGCTTCCGCTATCTGGGCGACCAAGTTAGTAGTGGGGGTGGGTGCGCTGAAAGTGTAGCTGCTAGAATAAGAATAGCCTGGGCAAAGTTTAGAGAGCTCTTACCCCTGCTGGCGACAAAGGGACTCTCACTCAGAGTAAAAGGCAGACTGTATGACGCATGCGTACGAACAACCATGCTACATGGCAGTGAAACATGGGCTGTAACTGCTGAGGACATACGTAAGCTCGCAAGGAATGAAGCCAGTATGCTCCGTTGGATGTGTAATGTCAATGTGAATACCCGTCAGAGTGTAAGTATCTTGAGAGAAAAGCTGAACATTAGAAGCATCAGTTGTGGCGTGCAAGAGAGA
>NC_068987.1:89421565-89424065 GCF_001194135.2 Octopus bimaculoides
ATATTAGACAGAATGAGATAACAAATCCAAGGCTCTGAGGAGATTTCTGGACATTTATAATGAAACAGTCTAGAGGCTGCTATGATAGATTCAAAGTTAGGTGGGGTGGAATAGGATAGCTTCAGGGTGGATGTATTAAAGATAGAGTAATATTTGTGTTGACGAGGGAAGTTGGAGTCCAGTATATTAAAAAAGGATTTAGCTAAGTTCTTAACATTAAGTGAGAAGGGGGTGTATACCATAGAATAGAGCATCCACCACTTTTTTTGGGGTGTCTAGGGGTAGTGCTATCTATATTTTTGGAGAATGGAAGGGGGTAGCATGGCCCATTATTGTTAGCTGTTGCAGTATGTATGTATGAATACATGGATATGTGTTTGTGTTTCTCTGTGTGTATGTATGTGTAAAGTCCTATGTTTTATGTATGTGTACATGTTTATGTGTGTGTGTGTACATCTCTATATGTTTATGTATGGGTATATGTGTATGTGGGTGTGTGTTAGTGTTTGTATGTATGTGCATCTATGTTTGTAATTAAACTCCCTATTTAAACACTGAATAAAACTCTAAAATATCAGTTTGAAAACCGCTTTTAAGCAAGAAACTCCTATCAGAGTCACATTTTGTAAACTTATAAACATCTAATTATTAAAGTGGAAAAATTATCAGAAAAGCCATTTCTATTCCTCTTTTCAAATACATATCTCTCTCTCTCTCTCTCTCTATATATATATATATATATATATTCTTTTACTTGTTTCAGTCATTTGACGACAGCCATGGTGTAGCATTGCCTTTAGTCGAACAAATTGACTCCCAGGACTTATTCTTTGTAAGCCTAGTACTTATTCTACCGGTCTCTTGTGCCGAACTGCTAAGATACAGGGACATAAACACACCAACATCGGTTGTCAAGTGATGGTGGGAGCACAAACACAGACACACAAATACATACCTACATACATACATATATATATATATATATATATATATATATACAATGGGCTTCTTTCAGTTTCTACCAAATTCACCCAGAAGGCTTTGGTCGGCCCAAGGCTATAGTAGGAGACACTTGCCAAAGGTGCCGCACAGTGGGACTGAACCCAGAACTGTGTGGTTGAGAAGCAAGCTTCTTACCACACAGCCACTCCTATACATATATGTATGTATGTAAATAATAATGAGCTAAGAGAAATAGCTCAGAGTAGCCAGTGGTGTCTATATGAACAACATAAACACATATCGTTATATCAAATAATTAACTTATTAAGATTCTCTCTGCCTGTAGAAGAAGAGTCACAATTATCAAATGACAATTAAGACCAGCGGCTTATGAGAAGGGGAGATAACCTCAAGAATCAAGAATTCTCTAAACTTGACATGACAATAAGCAAAAAGATAAAACTTATTGTCTGGAGGTATGCCGACAGTCATGGACATGTATTTCTGGTTCAATACCTACCATCAGCATGGCAATTGTCCCATGTTATCTCTGGTAAATTTACACAAAAATAGAGTAAAACAAATTTACGGTCTTGGCAATTTCCATAATTTAAGCAAAAACAAGCTATGAAAAATAACTCAGAGTGTCCGGTGCCACCCATATTTGACAAATACAGGTTTATCAAATAACATACAACATATATTATTGATTTATTAAAATTATATCCACCTCTAGAAAATGTTACATAATTACCAAATGACAATTAAGACCAGGTCCACTTGAGAAGGGGGGATAATCTCAAGACCCAAGATTTATGTGTGTGTGTGTTTTCCATTCTCAGTTTATTTTTTCTTATTCCTTTCTGTCGAAAAGTATAGGATGGAGACGTAAAAGACTTTTTCATTTTTCCTGAGCATCAAACTAATACACCTGCTTGTTGTTCCTACACCTGTCTTTGTCTTTCATTTTTCTATAAATTTTAACTATATATATATATATATATATATATATATAGATAGATAGATAGATAGATAGATAGATAGATAGATAGATAGATAGATAGATTGATAGATAGATATAAATTTGCATATGCATACATAAACTCCTGCACACAAACGCAAGAACAACTTTGGTTAAGAAGTTCACTTCTCAGCAGCACAGTCTCAGGTTCCAGCCTCCTGCACAGCATCGTCAACAAAGCTTCAGGTTGACCAATATTTTATGAATTTATTGCATATTTGACAAAAGTGAGTATAGAAATATATGAATTTAGCTGAAAACCAGGAGAATCTGGAGGGAGAAAGTTCAGAGTGATTTGGTGTAGATGGCTACAAATCTAAGAAAATTATTCAGTAATGTTGTTGATGAGATGGAAGAGAATTCAAATGGTCCTTCATATTGGTTCAGCCTAGATAGAAAGGTAAAGTCCATGGGATTACTAGTGAAACCCTTACAAGTAATGGGTTAGAAAATGAAAGTAGTTCTTTACAGCTGTTTCTGGAGTAAGGTGTTCATTAGAAGCAGTTACGTGGATTGTGTCAACATATACATAAAGTA
>NC_068987.1:89426069-89430836 GCF_001194135.2 Octopus bimaculoides
TCTACACCAGAGAATGAATATCTTTTTTTTCTTTACAGAAAATAAAGTAAACCTTGAATGCAGAATAACTGTGAAAAAAGCTCAGAAGTTTGGGTAAATACCCTTAAAAGATGACTGAAAGTGGTCAGCAAGTCACACAGAGAATCAAATCCTGAACGTCTCAAATTCCAGCGTTATAAAAGACAGTATCTGTTGTCGGGAGTATAAGAATTGGATGAGATATGACGGCTCAGCCATCTCTCCCCAGTTCTTATATTAATCATTAAAATCCAGAAATACAACAACACGAGGGATAACGGTAAACAACAGATCAATAATTTATTCTAGGTTGGTGTAGAGCCATTTCATTCCTTGGTGAACAGGCATGCCGCTAGAATACCAAGGAAGCTTTGACCACATGTCAGTATCGAGTTGAGAGAGCACTAGAAGATACGTGTTGTCACGACCGCTGCTAGATAGAGAAAAGGACGAATGCTATTGCTCTCTCTCTACCTGTTGCATTGCGCATGCGTGCCCGGGTACTTCCGCTGACGGCAAGTCCCTTGCACATGCGCAATGGCACTTCCCAAGATGGCGGCCACACCCGCCACTACAGGAATCTCTCAGCTTAATGGTAGAGAGCTCTCAGTCAGAATTTGAGAATTTCAGAATCAGATTCTCTGTATTGACTTGCTGGTCACACTTTTTCTGTCTTAGAAGATGACTAAAAGTGGTCAGAAAGTCACACAGAGAATCAAATCCTGTACCTCTCAAATTCCAGAAAGTACCAACTAGAGATTTCATTACCTTCGTGCACTCAGGACAATGGATCCATTTCAAGAAGAAGAACAACAAACTTCCTGTGAGTGATGAAAAGTGGAACGGTTATTGGGAGGTGACTGCAGATTTACCAGGGTGCCAGGGACTCTTTCTCATTCCAGTTACAATAAAAAAAAATGGACATTTTAATGTGGTGTGAAAGAAAGTTGTGAATCTAGCTGAGTTAACTAGATAACATGGACGCCGCTTGGACTCAAAAGATTGACCGTTATGTAAACCTCCTCAAGGAATGTGAAGACGCAGGCTGGAAAGCAGAGCATTTTCCAATCAAAGTCGGATGTAGAGGGTTTGTTGGACACAGTGTAAGACGACTGCTGTTATCGTTAGGCCTAATTCATCGTAAAGTAAATACTACGATGACCAATATCCAAACTATAGGGAAAAAAGCCAGCCACTGGATTTGGTTAAAAAGAGATGATGAGTGATGGCTAGAAGAATATTGAGCTTTATTTGATAACCAGTTGATCTAGCAAGCGGGGTCTCATATTAGTGAGGTGGGGCCAGTGTGCATTGATGCCATTTAGAGGTAGGCCCTGAAACAGCGCGCATTCTCTCCTGATGACACCATACACTTACTGGCTTCTGGTATGCAGAGTTCTCAACTGGTAGCACTTGCATGTGCCAGTTGTTTGCAAAACATACTAATCTTTGATCATCAACAAGCATAGGGAGAATCTAGTCTTTGTTTGTGATGTGTGATTGAGATACCACCAGTTGCCTTTGCAATGTGGTTCAACGATGTCATTTGGACCTTATAATTACCATTATTGCCATTATCATTTTCCAACATCTTCCTCTCTTCTTCTTCCTCCTCATCACTGTCATCATTATCATCATCATCATTATGACCATTATCATCATCATCATTATGACCATTATCATCATTTTCACCACTGTTATCATAAACATTATCATTACAATCATTATCTTTTTCTAACAATCAATATCAATTATCATCATTATCATCAGACTCATTATCATATTTTCCCTTCATTACCCTATTAATTATTACCATTTCTTTTTCCTATCATTATCGTCAGAATATTAATGCAAATGTTTATACTGCAGTAGAAAGTAACCCAGAATCTTTGGCGACCAAGATCCTGTAACGCATTCACAAATTTCATCTCTCATTTATGAAAATTAGACAACTTGTTTTAAGTCTCCTCTCTCCCACACCCACTTCTCTCTCTCTCTCTCTCTCTCTCTCTCAATATATATATATATGTGTATGTATGTATGTATGTATGTGTATATATATATATATATATATATATATATATATATATATATATATATATATATATATATAGATAGATAGATAGATAGATAGATAGATAGATAGATATAGAAACACACACACACATATATATATATATATATATCTGTCTAATTAAATATTTCTCCTCAAACTCAGATTCTCTCATGACAATTTGACTAGTTAATTTTTTTCTTTAATTTTCCACTTATAGAAGAGACAAGTAAATGGTATTTTTATATTGAATAATGGAAAAAATATTGATGGCCAAAGCAAAAATAGCTGTGTGTTTAAGTTGTTCATTTTGCAACTACATAGTTCAAGAGTCACAATGAGTCATATCACTAGATTAATGGTTTGTATCTTGCACATGACTTGTGCTGCATTCAATAAAGAAGGGAAGTTTCCCCTCAGCTCCTCAGCTCTGAACAGAACCCCTATCAGATTATTTGCTCTCTGCCTCAATTCCTTGGACTTGTACGGTCAGTTACTCAGTTTCCATGGCATATAACTAACCAAGATCACCACATTCCACCTAATCAGGATACCAGTCTATTTCAATTTTGAGGGGAAGGGACAAGTCAATTACTTGATTCCAAAACTTGGCTGATACTTTATTTTATCGACCCCAAAGGGAAAAAAGGTGAAGTTAACCATGGTGAAAATGGCATATAATGATGATATTTGTGTCTGAGTTTGTCCCTCGTTACTGCTTGACAATCTGTGTTGGTGTGTTTATGTTCCTGAAACTTAGCTTTTCAGCAACAGAGACCAATAGAATAAATACCAGGCTTACAAAAAAAAATAAAATATGTAAGTACTGGGGTCAGCTCATTTGACAAAACATCCTTCAAGGCAATGCCCCAACATGGCCACAGTCCAGTGACTGGAACAAAAGAAAGAGGAAAGACAAGCACCGTTTCCCATTCAAACTGCTCCAGCCTTTGAATGTCATCCTTTCAGTATGTGGCCGAGCATTATCCTGATGGAAAAACACCTGTCTTGAAACTAAAGATGGTCATTTTCCTTCTAGCGCTGACTTGGATGACTGGTTGAATGACCAAATTCAAGCTTCTCTGCTAGTTCCTCAACAGTTACAATGGAATTTTGTTCCACCAGAGCTTGCAGGACATCCTCATCAAGCTCTACATATCTTCCAGGATGAGGCTTATCTTCTAGGCTGTAGTTTCCGGTTCAGAATTTCTGGAACCACCATTGACACTGGCTTACGCTTATTGTCCGATCCCCATATACTGCATTAATATTCCTTGCACTTTCCGTTGCATTGTTGCCTTTATTGAACTCATAAAGCAAAATATGTTGAATATGCTCCTTTCTCACATCCATTAGAGCTTTGAAAAAATAATTGTAAAAATCGAACTGCACTCTTCAAAACTTGCACTAAGAAAAAGGATAAGATAAAATTACTACCTGCTTTTATAGCAAGTTGATGCAGGTAGTTTATCCTGTGTCCCTCCAACTTTTAGTTCATGCAATTGAAAAAAACTGCATTATTTATGGGATGACCCAATAAATTTTGCAAGGAATATTGCCTTGAAAATAAGAGGTAGCCATTTCAACAAAATTTCAGTGTTAGTGGCTCTATCACAAAGCTGAAGTGGGGATCC
Organism: Octopus bimaculoides; assembly: GCF_001194135.2. Classification (NCBI taxonomy): domain Eukaryota; kingdom Metazoa; phylum Mollusca; class Cephalopoda; order Octopoda; family Octopodidae; genus Octopus; species Octopus bimaculoides. The sequence continues at coordinate 89,429,775 of NC_068987.1, forward strand.
ACCTGTTGATGGGTGATTGTACATGAAGCGTGGAACTGAAATTATCTGCTATAAACCTTTTGTCTCTTGTAATCAGAACCAGAGTTTGAAACAAGTGGCAAAGCAAATTGCAATATCATGTATGAGGTTAAGTTCTGGAATAACATTTTCTAGAGTCGAAAGAGGAATTTCACAGCAGGCTAGCAAATCTCTTGTAAATTTTGTAGAGAAAGGTGAATCATCTTTAAATTTCATAGGAGCCTTGGATCTAGGTTAGAAATAGGAATCGTGGATCTAGGTAAGAAACCGCCTTTTTCTCTATTGGCAAAAAATCTCGAAATAAAACTGAACGGCATACATACATATTCCTAGATTTGAACAGAATTATAATAGAAGAGAAACAAACTCAAGATGCTGTAAATCATCCAACCAGATGGTTGTTTGCTATTTTATCACTTTCAATTCTAATGACTAAATGTAAGACATTAAAAGCAGCTTCCAAGACATAATTGTGAAACATCAGTGCATTGAAGATGGGTCAAAAGTACAAATGAATAGATAAACCAATGGACATGAAGTAACCATTGTTGTTAAAACATTGAAATGTTTGGCAGAAGGAGAATGAATTGTATGAGAGATGTTGCTCAGAGCAACGGCATAGAAAACAATCAGAGGAGAAGGGGCAGGAGGCAGGGAACAAGTTATGGACACAATATTGATTTCTAACAATGTGAAACAAGATCATATGTGTGTAAGAAAGTTGGGTTGATTTGTTTCTTTCGTTATTTTTGTTGTTGTTTTTGTTTTTATGTATGCATGTATATATGTATGTGTGTATATATGTATGTATGTATGTATGTATGAATGTATGCATGTTTTAAGACGCAGGCATGGCTGTATGGTAAAAAAGGTTGCTTCCCAACCACATGGTTCCAGATTCAGACCCACTGCATGGTACCTTGGGCAAGTGTCTTATACTATAGCCTTGGGCCAAGCAAAGCCTTGTGAGTGGATTTGGTAGACGGAAACTGAAAGAAGCCCATCATATATATACATGTATCTATCTATCTATCTATCTATCTA
>NC_068987.1:89430846-89432520 GCF_001194135.2 Octopus bimaculoides
TCCCCCAATCATTGCTAAACAACCGATGTTGGTATGTTTACGTCCCCGTAACTTAGCAGTTTGACCATAGTGCAGAGTCCTACTGAAACACATATGGCCTTCCATTGCATACACTGTCTATCCAGGGCATAATTATTTTCAGGACCTCAATGTAGGCAGCAGAGTTAACTCTAAGGCCTTGTGAAAAGAAGTAAGGAGGCATCACATGTCCTTCATTGCTGACAACCCTTAAAACCATGACAGTTGCAGGAAATTTTGTATGCATAACACTTGGAACTTCAGAAGGATCTGCATATAACCATCTGTCATTTCTTCTGTTAACTTTTTGATCTTGGTCGAAATTTTTCTCGTTTGAGAAAGACCAAATCAAATCTTCTTCTGCTGGATTTTCAGCTTGTTTAAGAGCCTTTTAGATCTGATGTAGTGATTTTCTTTTGCTTTTTCTGACAAACTGACTTTTCATCATCATATAAGACTTATATCTGATGTCTTTGTAAACAACATTTCTGACTGTTCCTTCTGACACATGGAGATCTTTTGCAATTGACCCCATAGACTTTCTGGGATTGTAATCAATGGTCTGTTGAACTTGCCAGATAAATCCAGGTATTCTGATGATCTCAGAGCGTTTAGAATGCTTTTTATGCTTTGGTGATACATTTTTCCATCTTCAGTCTCTAACTCCTTACAAACTTTGTAGACGAAAGATCTGGCAACTTTTAAAAATCGAGGTATTTCTAAATTGCTATGCTCAGTCTTTATAACCACAATAACAGCATGCCTCTTCATTTCTTGAGTAAGCTGAAGGTCTGGCATTATTATTTTCTGAAACAAAGATTATACAGAGTTAGCAAAAAATGCAGCAATGACCCCCAAAAAGGTATGTCCTCAAATACCTTATGCACCCTCTATACATGATGGTCATGGTTGGAACACCTCTGGTTATAGAATTGCTTTATTCGAGTTTCTTGTTGTGTCTGAAGAATGAAGTGGGGAACCACCAGGGGGAACAGCACTACTTTGTTGGAATGCAAGTGCACCTGATTCAGAGAGAGAGGAGGAGGGGGGAATTGGGAGAGAGAGAGAGAGAGAGAGAGATAGAGAGAGAGAGGGAGATAGTGGGGAAAGAGGGAGGCTGGAGAAAGAGTGAGAGAGAGAGAGCAAAAGAGAGAGAGAACAAGAGAGAGAGGACAAGAGAGAGAACAAAAGTGAGAGAGCAAAAGAGAGAGAGAGAAAGCAAGGGAGAGATGGAGAGCAAGAGAGAGGAAGAAAGAGAGGGCAAGAGAGGAAGAAAGAAAGAGAGAGAGAGAGAGAGGGGGAGAGAGAGAGGGAAATCAAGAGAGGGAGAGAGCAAAAGAGAAAGAGCAAGCGAGAGCAAGAGATAGATAGATAGAGAGAGATAGATAGAGAGACGATGCTGATTCCACCAGCATCCTACTACTGTCATACCACTCCCGTATGTTTCTTATTCTTTCTCTTCTTTTCCTACTCCCCCTTCTTCTTCCTCTTCTTCTTTTTCTTTGCCGCCTCCTTCTTCGGCTACTCCTGCAGCTTAAACAATCAAAACCAAGAACTCATAATCAAATATTCTTTTAGGACTACTACAACCTACTACCTACTACCAAACCTTCACAAGAGCAAAAGAGAGAGAGAGAGAAAGAGAGAGAGAGAGAG
>NC_068987.1:89432864-89434293 GCF_001194135.2 Octopus bimaculoides
TATATATATATATATATATATCTGTGTGTGTGTGTTCAAATATCGATTAGAAGCAGCTCCAGAGATATGCGTTTTGCTAGTTCGCGGGTAGGCTGCGCTTATAAACGTAAGAGATTATATTCTCCTCAATTCCTTTGGTGTTAAAACACCTGGAAGTCATAGACAAGCAAGATAACTCGCGTCTGGTCCCATTCAGGAGCGATGCTTCGTCATTTATGTGGCTTGTCAATACCTTGTACTCGAAACGAGGCTCCTGAATGCGACCGGATGCAAGTTATCTTGCTTGTTCATGACTTCCAGGTGTTTTAACACGAAGCAAATTGATGAGAATATATTCTCTTACGCCTATAAGCGCAGCCTACCCCGGAACTAGCAAAATGTATGCCTTGTGTGTTCAATGTTGTTTATATCTCTTGAGCTGCTTCTAATTCATATTTGAATTTTTTCCCCGTGATATGAAACGCTGGAACAGCAAATGGTTCTTGCACCGTATTGTTATACTTCGGGACGGTCATTTTTTTCCTTTTCAAATAAACACACACACTATATATTCTTTCTTCACTTGCTTATTATTGTTCATATTTTATGTCCTTTGTCTGGAAATCTTTCGTCAGACATCCTGAGACCTCTTCAGCAACTCTCCATCCCCCATGTCTCCTCCTGTTCTGTTCATCCTGCTCTGTTTTTCTTACACCCTTTTGCATATAGTCATAGACAGTGATTTAGCTTGCATAGGGCTTCATTTCGGGTATGCGGAATTGATAAGGCACAAAAAGGACGAAACATCGACGTCTGTCACTCCTGAATGGGACCTAGAGTGAATTACCTCGCTTGTCTATGATTTCCAGGTGTTTTAACACCAGGCGAATTGATGAGAATATATTCCCTTACGCCTATAAACGCAGCCAGCCCACGAACTGAAAATTTCCAGATGATTAACAGTCAAACATAAATATATAAATATAATATAAATCTACTCAGATTATATAGACTCAAAGAATTAGAAGGGAGAAAGTATGATGTTAGAAGTCCTATAACTGTTTCTGACGAATTGTGCATCTTGTTCCAGGTAAATGAGTGAAAATGCAGTCACTGTGTATGCATAGTCTCTTGCGTTGAGAATAGTGGCATATTTTTGAGTTTCACGTGGGCAAGCCATGTGAGACCAAAATCCAAGGCCTCTGCCTGGGATGTAGCCAGCCCACTTACGCGTAACATTCCTTCTTTGGACACTAAACTCCGTTTGCGAAGACCTGTTGAGGCAAATAAAATCGAAAACGAACTAAATCTGTAGACTGGCACCCATGCCAACGTCTCTTCATTCAACACTAAACTCGGCTTGCGAAGACCTGTTGGGGCAAGCGAAATCGTGATGGCACCTGTACCAGTAGATCACTAAGAGCACCGTCTGAGCGTGATCGTTGCCAGA
>NC_068987.1:89434730-89436905 GCF_001194135.2 Octopus bimaculoides
ATATATGTAAGCACCCACTACACTCTCGGAGTGGTTGGCGTTAGGAAGGGCGTTCAGTTGTAGAAACTCTGCCAAATCAGATTGGAGCCTGGTGTAGCCATCTGGTTCGACAGTCCTCAGTCAAATCGTCCAACCCATGCTAGCATGGAAAGCGGACGTTAAACGATGATGATGATGATTATTATTATTTTACTTTATTTAATATTTGGCAGATTTATCATGAAATACACATTGAGATTGAGGTAAACAGTGGTGGGGAGGAAAGAAGTGGTTCTTTCCTAATTGGAATAGTTATTGTGGTCATGATAGGAGCAGAGGAATAGGATGACAATGGTAATGAAGGCTGTCTTGGGTTGTTCTGAGAGGAATTTGAATGGCTTGACTGTAGAGAAGGGCTAGTCTCCATTGTTTAATAGGTCGTCAATTGTGCTAATATTGAGGAGCGACTGTGGGGGTTAATCTTGTTGTTTAGTTTGGAGAACAAACCTAACTTCAAGCAACTTTTTACAGATCAATTTTTAATCACTATTTCCTTAGACCTGGAAAGGTAAGTAGCAGGTGAAAATTTTGATTTGGCACCCCTCTCCCCTTCCCCAAATCTTAGTGGATGCAAGCGCACTACCTGCACCACCTGTCCCCGGATCCTTGGTAACAGAACCAAACTAACAAAGCAACTAAAAAACCAAACTTTCTCAACAAATGAGACTGAGGAAAAAATAGAGGAAAAAAAGAAAAAATAAAGAACATCGAACTGGACCTAAAACTATCTTGTGAAAAAGAAACTTCGCGAACTCCGAGCAGTGAATATAAAATCTAATCTTAAGTTCTTTTTCCCATTTGCTAAATAAAAAAAATCATCTACAAATAGTCAGATTGGCTCTTTAATGGATTAAAGTGGATCATATACTAATGATTTATCACAAATATGTGCACTCTTGGGTCAACGACATTACAGTGGATTTTCCCAATCTGTGATTAACAAAATAGAATATAAGCCAAACGAATTCTTTGATCCCCAGAACTCAACTACAGAGATACGTCTAGAAATTAATGATATTATGGAAGATAATATATTTGTAGCTATTAATGACCTAAATACAAACTCGGCATCTGGAGTTGATGGCCTTTCAACCATACTGCTAAAGACATGCAAAAACAGCCTTGTAAAACCATCAATGATACTAATATGCTAGAGACCGGCATATTCCCGGAATTACTGAAAGACACACTAGTAACTCCTACATACAAAGAAGGGTAGCAGGGCTGAAACTAAAAATTAGACCCGTTTCTTTTGTCCGAAATAAAATTATTATATATCTTGAGGAAAATATCTTCTTAGATAATACACGGCAGAGTCTTCGGAGTGGATGAAGTTGCCTGTCACAAATATTACAACACCATGACACTATCCTTAATAATCTCTAAATCATTTGACAAGATTGATCATGGAATCACCTGTTATAGGCTAAGGGACCTCGGGAGCACAGGAAAACTTGGAGAATGGCTCTGAGCTCTTATGGGTGTAGGATCATCAGTCTGTTGCAGCAAATGGTTTTCTCTCTGCAAAGTTATCTGTAATAAGTGGTATACCTCAGGGTACTGTTCTAGGACCATTATTATTCATCATCACCCGATCAGGTATAAACTCTTATGCACATTCGGCCAATCTAATGAGTTACACGAAACATCGATGGCTTATCCAAACTCAGGAAGACACCATCACACTTCAAAATGAGCTGAACCTTATTTATCAATGGACAGGTAAAAACAATATGAAATTTAATACAGCAAGATTTCAGGTTCGTTGGGGTGGAAGAATATGTAGTGAAACTACCTCCCGCCATTAGATACAAACTACTATCGCCATTACATACAATCTTCTCATTTAAATATAAATAAATGCGAGCGTAGTAGAGAACCCATTCCTTGTCATCACGTGACTGATCATTATTCGAATCGGCAACTTCTTCGAACCGTTCCCGCCAGAACGTAAACTGACCAATCACGGCCCCTAATAAGGTCACGTGATAGAGTATATTTCTACCATCTGGTGAGCCAATAGTTTGTTATAAATAGCTTTAACTCGGCGGCCAAATTTGTCTCGGTCCAGTTTCTCTTTGAGAACTGTTCCGTGTACCACACGACAGCAGCAGCAGTTCCAGCGACCACTTCAAC
>NC_068987.1:89437194-89439694 GCF_001194135.2 Octopus bimaculoides
GCCACGACATCACAACTAGTGATCAGCACTGCCACACTCAGCCTCTCCTCACTTTCACATACAGAACTTTTCCTATAGTGTACTAACGAACTGGTATAATTGCTCACGTGTCATTTACTCACTCTTTCTATCTGCTGTAATAACTCACACATGTATCACTCACATACACACTTTTCTTTGTATGACGGCCTGTCTTTGATTATGTTATTATATGTCGCATTCATACTCTCACACAGACATACACTTTAACGCCATAATAAATATCTCTGTTATTCATCTAATACGGTTGTGGTCTTTCATTACTGGTCATCTATGTTATCGTCGCATAACATATGTATATCATCTTTGATATATATTTGTATGTACGACCGTGTGACACGTTTAAATAAAAGGAGTCCTCTGTTTCTTCCATTCGTCACCATTTCTCCTTTTATGAGTTCGCACGGTCGTCCCTTACAAATACATACAAATCAAAATATTTGACACCAGGTAACATAATGATTCAGAACGCTAATGACAAACGGGTCTTAGGAGTAATTATGTCAAGTGATGCATCTTTCATTAGCCACATCACTAAACTGACCTCTAAAAGCAGACATCACAGAGGATGGATCCTTTGTGACAAGAGAACCGGTAGTTATGCTGACATTATGGAAAACCTTAGTTCTGAGCAGATTAGATTCCTGTGCATAGTTTTGGTCTCTTAAGGCCAGATTTCAGATAGCAAAATCTCAGAAAAATAGCAAAGGATATGCCTCTGGGCGTTATTAGATTGTGCAAAACTGTAAATATTTCACTAAAATGTGGACTTTATCCTTGTGTATTTGGACATTGTTGTAAAATCAACCATTACCAGCGTTTTTCGCGTTTTTCTCAAAATGACATTTCTGACTATGAGTAGCAATCTTTAGGTCCCGATATCTCCGAGAATAATTGATGTAATAGGCTGAAATTTTGCATGTGTATTACTCTGGTACTTACCTGGATGCTGTTCTCGGGTGATTAGATACACTTTATTTGTTCATCTTCCAGAGACACTTGACTGCTACTACCCAGGCGTCAAAAACGCTTGAACTGCTGCATATGGCTATGAAATACCCCACAACGAAATATCGGCCAACTTCATCAATATCTTTGATTCAGCATCTAGTCTGTACCCCAATCTGTTGGCATTCCAAGTTAGAACATATCTTTGATAGTTTGGTAGAAAAATCGACCTAAAATAAGGGTATGTTTGCCATGTCGGTTATTTTGAATTTATAATTAGGTCATGAATAGGTAATGTGGATATTTGAATATTATGTTTTTTGATAGAACTAACATTATCTTTAATGTATGCCATATTTGGTTTGCCTGGGTTTTATTCCCGCTGAGTGAGAGCATCTTCAATTTAGGAGTGTTTTCCTACGTCTGAGGTATTAATCTTGCCTCAACTCATCCGGTCTCATAGGAGAAATTGAAGGTTTATAAAGAACGTTCACCAGTAAAATAACTTCGGTTAAAAGCCTTAATTACCTGGAACGCCTGAAAGCTCTGCGTCTCTATTCTCTTGAACGCCAAAGACAGAGATATACTATCATGTACACTGCAAAATCCTGGAGGCACTTGTTCAAACTTCAGTATTAGAAAGAATTTTGATACATGAACTGGTAGATAATGTCAGCTTCCGAATATACCACCTTCGAAATTACGAGCAAAAAACACTCTATTGTACCATTCTGATATCTAGCCATCCTCAAGTGTTTAATCACCTACCTAAAGAAATCAGAAATACCGAAGGGATCTCTACTGAAACATTAAAAAAAGACAATAGTTAAACTGTCAACGACGATACCGGATGAGCCAAACATTCAAGGATACACTCAGTAAAGATCAGCGGCCACGAACTGAATCACAAACCAACTTTCAGCCATAAAGCGATAACAAAACTGAATGAAAATGAATTAAGGCGGTGCTCCAGCATGGTCGCAGTCCTACAACCGAAACCATTAAAAGTATAAAAGAAAAGAATCGCAAAGTATGCATGTAGAAAAGCTGTATATAATCTTCTAACAGTAATTCAAAGATTCAAAACTAGTTTTTGAATCTTTGGAGAGTTACGGACGACTCTGTGACTCTTATTCAGTTATGAAACACGCATAACATGGAATAAAAAATATATCAGATGTTTTCAGTCTTTTGTTTTGATTGTTTAATGATCATGCATATCACCTGGTAAATCTGACAGAATTTGAAATATTTCACGACTTTCTCGTCTCACTACCACCGTATCTCATCCCTACCTCCATTCTCTAGTGTAGGGAATAACTTCCTCTCATTAGTGTTAAGTCTTCTCTTATTTATTTTTAGTTGGCTTAAGAAATTTCTTTTAAACTTGTTCAGAATTTGTGTGGCGCTCCTCGATTTTAGCTCTAGTTAGCCTTGGTAAGTAGAGCCAATCCCACAGTTCACTTTCACACTCCGCCCCCACTCATCGACGTTTCCTGCATCAATGCATTGC
>NC_068987.1:89441079-89444209 GCF_001194135.2 Octopus bimaculoides
TATATATAAGAAAAAAAAAACGTAATAAACGAAGCATAATTATCAAGATTTTATATTTAGAATTTCAGTTTGTATTTTACATATTTAAAAATATTATTCTATTATTTTTGCGGCACAACAAATTGCATCTTGCGGCACAAGTTGCATCTCGCGGCACACGTAAACGCCTCCGTGCATCATTTGGATAATTACAGCATTGCACTGCTCTGTGTTAGTCGCTCGACCTGCTAGAAAGAGCAGCCAAATCTTCCTCAAATCTCACCTTATCGTCATAGATAAGGAAAGGACGTATTATTACATAATGTGGTTGTGCATTATTTAAAGAGGCTGGATGGTTATGGTTGGAATTATTGATTACAAGCCTTCTAGGTGCCTTATGGACGAGAACACCACAACACTATCGCCATCAACAGCTTCATCACTCCAATACCGTCACCACCACTTGTAACCAGTACTAATACCACTCCCCCCTCTCTATCTATCTTTCTATTTCACTGCCATGACTATTTGACTATTTCTATTGCCACCACCACCGTCAACACTTCTACTATTATCATAGCACTGCAGCTACCTCCGCCACCACCGCTGTCACCGACGCCACCACCACTGCTACCGCAAATAACCAGTGACATCGCCGTCGCCAGAACCATTCCCAACTCAAACATCAATAATACGCAGCCGGCGGCACAAAAACATCAAGTTTTGCTACTGCATCACCACCACCATCACTACTATGATCCTCATCATCATCATCACCGCTACATTAACTAACACTGAGCACTAATAATACTACATCATGCTACTACCAACGAAAACCTTCCTTTTCTCTCCTTCTCCTCCCTCTCTGTCCAATGTAGTAGCGGTAGGGAATGAGTGAGAGAAAGGTGTTGAAAGAGAGGTATTAAAAACAATGAAACAAACAAATAAATAATTAAAATGAAGAGAACATAAACAATAAAACAAATTATAAAAGAAAAGTAGTCTCTGATTGGTTACAATTAATAAATTATTCCCGGGTAAGAAGTGAGAACGAAGGAAAGAGAGTAAAAGAGAGAGAAAAAGAGGAAGGGGGAGGGAGAGCAGCAGCGAAAAGGAAGAGAGAGAGAGAGAGAGCAGTTGTAAAAAGAAAGAAAGAGAGAGAGAGAAGGGTTGTTAAAAGAAAGAGAAAGAGAGTGCAGTTGTGAAAAGAAAGAAAGAAAGAGATAGAGGGAGTGCAGTTGTGAAAAGGAAGAGAAAGAAGGAAAGAGTGCAGTAGAGAGTCCAACAATATTGGAGACTCTTGTTTGAAAGCGTGTAGCACTTGGTCTTACAATACGCAGCTTCCCCCCCTCCTTTATATGATTTCGTCATAAGAAGCTGTTTGCCGACTTTGATACTTGCTCAATATTTGCCACACGCACTGATATTATTCCCACACTCACACACACACACGCACACACACACACACACATTCACATTCACACACACTCACTGCCGCTGAAGATCAACTTGGTTTAATTATAACAGTAACATAAGCATATAATCACACACAAAACAATATATATTCACTCACATATAAACTCTCACATTAATTTACATTAAAAATAATATTTAAACGATAAAAGCAATACTCAAAATACAAATCTCGCGATTTTAATTGAACACACGCGCACACAGGTATTCATTAAATGCACATTTATTTCATTTATCAATCGATAAACCATTATTCAACAAAATCAATCAACAGAGTAAGTGTTTGACGTGCAAACAGACATATCTGGATACTATTGTTTCATTGCCCGAGTTGCCTTTTTTTTTCGCCGTCTGCCTAAGTGCCACTACACACCATACATAGTACGGCCTTTCCACACATCACAGAAAAAGCCAAACCATGAAAACGTTGGTCGGAATTATAGTTCTCTTAACAGGTGAGTTTCCAAAATGCTTTATTATTTCATTATCTTCATCAAACACTACAAGATCACCCTTCTTTCAACATCTAGAATTTCACCTATCATTAAAGAACATATAAGAAAAAAATGGGGGGGGGGGAAGAAAAGCTTAATTAACCCCCTCCCCGTAAGATGACAATTTGGTGTCTGTGAATATAGGCACAAAATTGTCATTTTACAGAGGTTTTATTTAATTGGTTTGCACCAAAAACTACACATTCTCAATAAGCAAACGCGTTTAGCATTATCGAAAATGAGAACTAGTTATCCTAATTTCAAAGTCAGTGGGAATACCTATTGCTTGTTTCTTAGAATCCAGTTGTTCGCATGTTCTTCACAACTGTACTGCAATCACGTCATGATGCTTCAATATTTCTATCGACTCGCTCATTCGCATCGATCTCTCTCACTTTACAATCAACCGGTACTTCTCACTAAATTCTTCCCGGGCCAACGAACAAGCTACACGATCTGCTAGAAATATCAGCTAAATCTCCTTCGAATTACAACCTACTCTCTTACATAACATAGTTCTGTCCTGGGTTATCTGCACGTTGGAAAAGACGAGATGGTCACGGCCGGACTGAAATTCATTTGATCATAGATCTGTTCGATCAGGATTGACCTGTAGCCTGTAACAGCTGAAATCTTACTCTATACAAGTGACCAGCTACTGTTTGTCAACTACTCATCGAGGTAAATCGGCCTCTGAGCCGAGATGGCTCCCTTTATAATAAATGTAATACTCTATTTTGTTGCATTTTGGATCGAGTACTTTTTCCATCTAATTTGAAAAGTAAAACTTGTGTGTATGTGCGTGTATAATTTATTGTGTGTGTGTGTGTAGGTCAACACAAAACTACCATTTCCATTTTACTCAAACATGACTTATAGATGATGAAAATAATCTCTTTAATCTTTCGAAGAGGAATAGCTAAATGATAGGTTTTCAACATGCAATCAGAAATATAAGCGCGGATTCTGTTCTGCAGTGTTCCCACCCATGCAGAACATTTTTCCCTCTGCATTATTACAATCCAGGTGTATCTGTCGACTTGAGTATAGCTATAACATATTCCCTCAAAAGAAGTATTACTTAAATATTGAGAATGCTGTGTTAAAAGCATGATACGAAAATTAACATTGCTTATATATATATATATATATATATATATATATATATATATATATATATATAT
>NC_068987.1:89444630-89457964 GCF_001194135.2 Octopus bimaculoides
GGGGATTTATGAATACGCTTAGGTAGTTTGATAAAATAATTTATTCGAGTTTTTAATAGCTGCATTGAACCTATTGTGTGAGACGAAGGTTTCGATCACAAATCTGTTGCTTTCAGTGTAAGAGATTTACTATCTGGTTTGGCATTTAAATGTTTATAAGCATTAAGGTTTATCGCATTCAAGCTCAGATTTGCATCAGAGGAGAGGAATGGTTGGTTAAACGAACCCCACAAAGTAATTAGTAGCATTTTTTCTTCTTTTTTTTTTTTTGCTATCGAAGACCCCCCACCATCTCTGTAAAAGTGATCGGAAGCAAAGTCACCTCCACATGATTTGAGCTCTGAATATTGTGGGAGAAATCTAGAATTTTGTTCGATGCCCTACGTTTCTGCCACGCCAGTCAGATAGACATTCTTATAATGAAGTTAACGTATATAAATAATGACAAAAAGTTATCAATTTGAGCGCAGATAGAACCTAGGAATCATCTTGCTATACTCCTATCATTTATCTATGATTTAATATCTTGAATTATTTGATATTACTGTAAACTAATTATCTCTCCAAACTTATTCTAGAACTATGTATAAAAATCAATTACTAGCTGATTACCTTAACTAAATGTGATGCCTGTAAACCGTGATTTCTGCTGTTGATGCGACAAGGAAACAAAAAAAGTGTAGCACTAATGTCTTGGTTGTGTAGGCGAAATAATTGCATTTGATCAGATAGTGAAGCCGAAGCACGGACAGGGTATGTTTGGAACCTATACTTTTAAATTGTTAAACATTCGATCGATGTAAATAGCTTCTCTTTTGCTATCGACAATCTTATGTCACAATAATGGACATTTATCGATTTTAGAAATCGTGGATATATAATTTAATTATTGTACATTTTATAAAGAATTTCATATTTTAGTAGTTTAGTAGCTTAAGATGAAATGAGCGATCATAATGATTGCTTTAATGAAAATTTCTCAAACTGGCTCCGACGGGATTTGAACCCGAGTCTAAAGGAACGAAACTAATTCACAGTAAGGCATTTCACAATCTGGCGCTCAACTTTTTCCATCAGAGTACCACGTTTTATAATAATCACCTTTGCCTGAATACGGATATATATTGTATTAATATAACCAATATGATTGATATCCCTCAGACGGATCAAGATTGCTGTTAATCCTGCTAGAATCAGAACTCTGAACATTGAGACAACCATCGAATGAGCAAGAGTCACCAAGTTCTTTAATATTTTGGTGTTCTTTTTTACTCTGAATGAGCTGTAATAGTGACTTCTATATCATTCACAGGGTCGTTAAATTTATTTAGGAAATTCCATTATATAACGTTCAGGCTTTTTCAAGGTCATTAGCGGATGTAAATGAAGTGAAAACCTTAAACAACAATGAATTAAGAGAACGAACTTGGCTGGCCTTTAACTTCCTTTATTAAAAGGCGTTTGATATACGAACCTTTGACAGTGCTTAGAAACCCTAAAGAAATAAATTCCAAGGACTTTCAAACTTCATTAAATAATGAAACCTGAAATTTAAATATATTTAAAGAACTTAAATCACTAAAATATTAAAAGCCGTTGATAACAGAATAACTAAATTAGCAAGGGAAAATATTGTGACTTAGTCAATGCTTAGGTATTTCATTGCATATCACTGGGTTTTTTTTTTTCTTTTAACAAAATCACTTCTAGCTGTTGCGAAATCCTTTCTCTGCGGAAAAAACAGTTTGGAAAACTCCCGATAGTTAATCGATTCGATCTTAGCTGAACTTGAACTGAGAAACGTAATATAATGAAATAAAATAGCACAAATAACCTGAGATATTTTTTAAAGACTGTAGAATAATTTTGCTGTATGTAAAATTTACTATATATATTATATATATTTTTTATTATGAGGGAAGGTGTTACTTAACTAATGTCCTTCAGGTATTATTTCTTAAAGAAATAGTTTTCATTTGGGTTGGTTATTCATATTTTTTTACTTGGAAGTCAGAAATTCTGGGTCGTAGATATATGGAATTGATTTCGTATTTCTAAGTGTACTTATCGATCTGCATCCCCATCTCTATTTAGTGCCACGCATTCGGCGAAGTATTACTTAATATTTTTTTAGCTTCATTTATTTTTTAATGTTTATCTTCTCGCCAACAACGAGACAGCTTTCTGTTATCCCTTATCTGAGATTTTACACAGAGATTCACCTTTCTATTCATCAGTTTTCAAACATGATTTATTCAATCGCATATATTACACTTATGATTATGAATTCTAACATTATTTTACTTTTCTAATAGTTAGAGCAAGAGAAATGATAAGCACTGGAATAGATAGTGATGGTGTTGGCATGAATGAAATGGTTTAGTCATTTCACAGTACAAGAACATTAGCGTAATCTCTTCGGAAAAATATTTGTTTCCAATTTATGTATAGGGCCAGTAATTTTGAGGGTAGAGGGCTTGTCGATTATATTAACACTAGTTCTTGACTGGTGCCTTATTTTATCGACGAGATTTGAGCTCAAAACGTAAAGAACCGGAAAGTACCGCAAAGCATTTCTTAGGACGTTCTTCCAAAATCTTCATGCAGAAGGTACCCTGTTTGACATAAGTCAAATCTGACCATATAGTCCTATAAAGGAAACAAAATCGTTTGAAGAATGTTTGCTACCACATCACCAATAACGGCGATGTGGTCCCCCAAAGTAGGCGTTGAGATTGGTCTTAAGACCACCCTCAGAGGCGTAATAAGACGTGAAGGGACGTTATGAGCGATGCCTCTTTGAATTTACTTTCTTAGTCTTATTATACACAGTGTTTCTGAGGATAAAGAGTAGAGCGTTGCTTGACAGGTGGTGGACCGAGAATGTTTTAGAGAATATCAAATTTGGGACTTATCTGTTCAAATTTTTTGAAGCTTTTAGGGTTTAGTGCTAGAGATAGGATACTTTATGGAACAAGTTGGGTGACAATGTAGAAGCTTCCCCGTTGGCTATAATAAATTATTTCCTTTCCTTTTGCTTGTGCTGGAAGAAATAATGAAAGATTACAAGCAACTCTTTTTCTGAAATGGTTAATTATTGACCTGACTACGAAGAACTGTATATAAAACCTATCAAGAGAGAAGCAATGTCTGTGACCTTTTCAAACTCACTCAGACCAACGAAGTCTATGCAATCATCACAAAAGCCTACTTGTACGAGTAGAGTAGCTATACAGTGCAAGAAGTAGCTTGAAGCTTGTAAAACTCTTTTCTTCCATGGTAACTTGCACTTCTTCATGTAGAAAACACACTTGAAAAATTGCCAATGTTATTTTAAATTACTTAATTAGTTAATCAGTTTCACACCAAATCAGTTGACCCATCAAATCGTTCTGTAGTTAGGTAGCTGCTTTGTGTTGACCATTCTTTGTTGAGAAGGCCTGATAAGACCAAAACCTACAAGAAATTGTCACCGTAGCTACCAAAGATCAGACTCACTGCCGCTTGTATATTTCACTATTTTTTTGTTGATTCAAATTCTGGAAGTTTTTCCTTCTTTTGGGAGAAATTTTCATTAACATTAATAGTCTTCTAACTATCTTAGTTAATTGAAAATTATTTTCAGCTCACCATATTAAGCATGCTAGCTTGCACTTAAACTATAAGTGTCTGTATTCTTTTGATCAACAGTAACTGGACACGTTAGTACCCTTCACTGCCCTCTCATACTTGATGTTTCTGGCTGTCTCATGAAAATGAAAGACGGACAGCTGCTGTTGGATGAAGCGAATAAATCTATAGTCATCTCACTGTTAAAGTTTCCACAATGTAATACAATGGAATTTACACTTATTCATCCTGTCCTTGTTAATATATCATTACTAATTTCTCAGCTGGAGCTGTAAATGTTTACGTCATTAATGCCCTTGGAAGAGAATGAACGTCAGATAGTCTCCTATCCTACTATATCCTACCATAGCCTACCCACTGCGAACACAAGTCTTCATACCTACGAAAGAAATCGATATCTCCTTGCTGAATGATATTGCTACTTTCAGTTTCAGTTTAGTAAACCGGACGGTATTACTCATGGAAAGTAATTTCCGACCTCCGACTGCTACATCAGAACGGCTCAACGCACACATTTCAACAAGCCAAGAGATCAACGTTGTTTTAGTATACTAGACACATGAAGCTCAATAAAATTAATATAGTGATTTCTACAATACAGAACAAGTGACTAGATGAGAATGTAGCATAGTTTGCTTGAATAGAATCTCATATTTGGTAGCTTTGCTTCTCGCAGTTGTTATAGAAAGCCATATGTAGAGCAGCGAGCACAACGTTTCGTTGATGAATATTAAAATTAAAGAATTCTACAAAATATTTTTTTACTATTTTCACAAGACACCCTATACATGTAAAATAAAAAGTACCCCTCCCATATACACACATGTATACATACGCATATGCACATATGCTCACATACATGTGCATACACGTTTTTCATTCTGATTTCAAATTCTTTAAATCTTTAAAAAATATATCTAGATAAACTCACTATGTAGAGTAACTTTCACAAACTCGCTTATCCACCAGCAGTAAAATGTATCAACATCATTGTATATATACTAAACATGATATATAAACCAAAGCGACAACATCGATAGCCAGTGTGGCAGTTACTTCCATTTCTTATACCAGCATGGGCAGAGCCGTAACCAACGCTTCTCAAACCGAACTACTTTATTAATGAGAAGACAAAATAGTTCGCATAAATACCTTTCTTATTTTTGGTGGACAAATTTAAGAATTTTAAATCTTAATTTTTAAGCATCGCTATTTTTCCGCGTATTTTTCTGTGATCAGTAATAAGGTCACAGGGAAAAAAAGTCACTGAAGTCACAATTTTGGCTGGGAAAAAAGTCACAATTAATTTATGAGATCCGGATAAAACCCCTCTAGGACAAAACCCCCTCGTACAACCCCCACCCCAGACAAAATCTTTGTGACTTTTTTCCTGTGACTTTTTTTTTTTACCTGGATTCTATTTTTCAACCTCACACTGGCTTAAACTCTGTAAATAACTTAGAGACAGGTGTACGAAACTGGAAATGATCCTCAGTCTAAAATATTTTGGAGATTCTTACTATCACCGAATTGTCGAGCTTTTAGGTGCGATGTCTCCATTTACCAGGATGGTTACTTCATATGTTCGAATGATCTCTTTAATATTTACATGGATTTCCCGATGTCTTCTTTATGACAGCGGAAATATTGTTTGTGAAGCACAAAATCAAAGTTAGGATAGTGTAAGCTCAAAGTTGTAATGATGCTCAAGCGCTATCGTCATACAGTCTGATCCAATACCAAAATGTACAAAGACGACGATGTTAGAAGGAAATAGTTTCTCTGGCCTGAGGCTGCTGATTTGAAATGGTTTCTCTCTACGATCGTAGAATATGCATATATCTCACTAATGAAAGACGGCTTGTGCAAAATACTTAGAGCCTAACGATATCATTTACTAGGTGTTAAAAATAGTGCAGTGCCAGAAATGATAGATGAAATGTTTTACTGTATTTAGTTTCCTTTGTCAATATTACGTGACTACGTGACGGACCAGGCTATCAGATGTTGTTGCACATCGTTGGTCACAATGCGCTTCAAATGACGCCACTCCGATGGCTAGAAGCGGGCAGGCCAACATTCCTTTGTCAATATAAGGGGAATTGTAGAAAAGAATATAAGGTGAATTGTTGAATCAGAGATCGATATCTGCATTTTAGTTGGTGTCAAATTTAAGAAGTAGATAAGTATAGTTCTGTATTTAACAATTTTTTTTAATATTTTATATTCAAAGCAGACTAAGCAGAGTTTTGGAGAGTTTTCCCATACCTCATGGGGAAAGTAAAGGCGTTTTTCCTTTGTTTTAGCATTCATGTATTCCATACAACGGAGATTACTATTCAGATTTTTTTAAAATTTAATTTTTTGCATTTGGACCCCCTTCTTTCGCATCTTTTCCCTTCCCATGAGGCATGGGACTTCAAAACAGTTATTCTAAAACTCAGCCAATAGTTTTTTTTTTTCAAAAGGCTATTCCTGCGTTGCTAATTCTCACTTATATCTGGTTAAGTTCGATAACCAAATGAGGCGGAGAAATTCGAACTATTTCGTCGTGCCTCTGCATTGCAGCCGTCTGCTAAAACAAATTTAGTGTTAACAGCCGACCGCTTTTCCCTGCAAGTAACTGAGTCACATCGAAGTATTCAGCACCCTATACCAACTCTACAAATTTCTCCAAATTTTTCTACAACTTTTCCCCAGCTATAACTATCTTTTACACCAGTTGAAAATGACAATAAATTGTAATTGATTTATGAGAAAAAAAAAACTCTAGTTATGGATATCATCGAGAAAGTCTGTTATGGGCGAAATTTGAAATGTTTTTCCCGCTAAGTCGTGACAGATCATAAAATTACATCGTCCTCTTGTCTCTTTCGCCGCACTCCATTCACTCTTGTCATCCAGCCTTCCCTATTCCCGAATTAGTCTCTTCTGATATTTACATTGGATGAGTCAGTTTTAAGTTATTCAGAATTATTTGTGTGATGTCCATTAGCTTAGCTGGGGACGATAAGAGCGGTCCGCTGTGGACGACGCTTTTATGGGGACGGCACTTTTGGGTTTGTTGTGTAAGCCTATATAGGAGGCAGGGGGCGGTAAACTCAAAGACTACTCCGAGTGGCACTCACTTTGACTACGTCACTAGTGATGTCCCCAGATTTTAGCAACCGAGGCGATCTTCTTGTTTGTCCTGTGCATAACATGGGCACTGGCAAACCTATCACTACACCAATATAATGATTCTCTTATCATTAATTTAGCAAGTAGGAAGAAGTGTGTGCTTCGCTATGGAGGTTCAATGAAGTAGAAATACGTCCAGAGTTGTCGCCCGTACTTAACAGACTCGGGTTAAAATAATGTAAGTCACTGAGCTAACGTTTTCTCCTCATCACAAAAGTATTATAATCGTTATCACGCCGGGCAAAATTCTTGGCATTTTCGCCTGTCTTTATGTTCTGGGTTCAAATTTCGCTGAGGTTTTGCCTTTCATTCTTTCAGGGTCGATAAAATAAGTACCTGTTGAGCACTGTGAGCGATGTAATCGACTAACCTAGTCCCCCCCTCCAAATTTCAAGCTTTGTGTCTTTAGTAGAAAGGATTACACACACACACACCACCTCAAGGTAGCGAGCTGGCAGAATCGTTAAGCACGTTGGACAAAAAAAATGCTTTACGGCATTTCTTCCGGCTCTTGACGTTCTGAGTTCAAATCCGGTCGAGGTCAGTTTTGCTTTTTATCAATAAAATAAGGTATTAGTGAAGTACTAGGGTCGCTGTAATCGACTTTCCCCTTCCCCTTAAAAATTGCTGGCCTCAAATCCTCAATGTATTGAAAAGACACCTACATAGATTGCATATCCGATTTGGACCACCAAGAGCTGCAGTTAAGTTCTGATCTTTGAGTCTTAAAATATCTTTTGACGCCTCCGTTAAAATTGCAGATCTTATGGCATACTCGACATTGAAAGGTGTGCACAGAAATATAGGCAGAATAGTTAGTGGAGGTTCGTTTTTCACGGGTCCTCAAATGTGCTTTGAGCCCAGCAAAAGAAAGGAATGGTCTGTGACAAACTGTGAACACAAAAAGGCCACTGAAATCCATCTTCTCGATCGCAATATTCTTCTTTAAATCTGTTTTGAGTCTTGCATGTGTTATCCTGGTCTCCTCAGACGCTTTCACTCCACTCCACACTTTTGTTCGCCATCCAGCTCGATCCGAAGTAAGGGTTTCTACGGCCTTTGGAGCCATTCCAAGTGACTTCATGGTAATCCTTGTGCCATCCTTAAACCGCTAATTAGGTTTGCACCGATTGTGTTTTCCCTCTGCAAGCTCGCCAAAAAATAGCTGTTTGGGTATGCGTTCATCCGCCATTCGAACAATATGGCTAGACCATCTCATTTGATTTTTTAGAATCATTGATTTAATTGAAGTGATACCTGCAGACGCAAAGACATCTGTGTCTGGAGTAAAAAGAAGCCCCATTTAATGTTTAATATGCGGCGAAGACATTTTTGGTGGAATCGTTCTAACAATTTGAAATGTCTTTCATAACACGTCCATGTTTCAGAAGAATGCAACAAGGATGGTAAGACAAACGATTTGTAAAGAACCAATTTTGGGTTGTTATTTCTATGTCGTTGGCGCCAAACGCGTGACCCCAAACCACCAAATGCTTGTGTTGCCCTTTGAATTCGCAGATGTATTTCTGTGTCCAGATTCCGTCATTTTGTATAGAGCTTCCAAGGTAAATGATTCAACAACCTCAAGTAACTTACCCTTGACGAAAATTTTAGTGGGGTTGCAAACTGCACCACGGGAAGGTTGAAATATTACAACTGTTTTTTTTTTTTAAGTTGATGGTCAAGCCAAAATCATCACAAGCTGAGTCAAATGCAGATACAAGAGATTGCAGACTTGTTTCATAATGACTGACAAGATCGCAATCGTCAGCGTATAAAAATTCATTAATGAGTGAAGTAAAAACCTTCGTTTTGAATTTCAGTCTAATCAGATTAAAAACATTGCTTATTGTTCGATATTTTATGTAAATACCCTCCTCGGAGTTTTGAAAAGCGTGTGACAACACAACAGCAAAGTATATTACAAAGAGGATGGGTGCATCATGGTCTCCTTGCATTATTCCATTTTCCACGACAAAAGATTCAGAGAACCTACCACCAAAATTAACTCTAGCTTTCATATCTTGATGCAAATTCCTGATCATGTTCACAATATTTTTTGGGGCAACCTATTTTCCTTAGAATGAACCAGAGCATTTCGATTAACAGTATCGAATGCCTTACTTAAATCAACAAAGTAATGGTATAGGGCAAGATTGTCTGATACTAAAGATACAATCAACTGCGCCCCTGGAGGAGCGAAAACCACATTGAGACTCAGATACTATATTTGGAACTATAAAGGTATACATACATATGTACCAACTATATGCATGAGAATACATACATAAAACAAAACATACAAATCTGTACACATACATACATACATACAGTGGTGGACTGGGTCTAAAAATATTGGTTGCTAGGAGATTAAGGGGGCCCACCTACAACTACAATGCTATCATTTATTTATTTATTTATTTATTTTTTTGTTAAAAGTATTCTTTTCAATTGTCTTCAAACTTGAGGGGATGGGCCCCTATATATGGATTCTAATGGCGCAGGGGTCCACTTGCCATCGAGCAAGCTAGCAACCTGGCCAGTCCGCCACTGCATTCATATATACAAAAATTGAAATTCCAATGAAGGAGCCTTGGATCTAGGTCAGAAACCGGTTCTTTCTCTATTGGCAAGAAATCTTGAAATAAAACTGAATAATGACATACATATGTGTATGTGTGTGTGTCTCTTTTGACAACCGATGATGGTTTGTTTACGTCAAGTAGTCAGATCCACATCGTTATTTCTAGTAATAAACCACCTTTATTGACTAGATTGAACCCCTCCCCATACATATTTATGAATGTTTCATCACTGAAAAAAAATCACTTGATTTTACGAACTGATGCTGGAGCTTCCATTTAGTAGTTCGAACTGCTAGAAATAGCAGTCAAAACTCCTTCAAATCATATCTTAAAATGGGACACATTGGAAAATACAGGTTGCTCACAGTCGGAACATCTTTGATCAAAGATATACTCGATCAGGGCTGACATGGAACTAAAATCCACGATCAGCAAACGTTCGACTAATGTCGAAATAAATTAAAATTGAGTTGCTCTTGAGATTGAAGAGCAGCCAATGAACAAATAACTTATATTTGACCTTGTTAATCTCCTTCAAAGTGTTTAAAATCACATTTTTGAAAACGCAAGTTTTGAATATGAAACTCTCCCCCCCCCTCTCTCTCTCTCTCTCTCTCTCTCTCAGTATTTAAAGATTATAAGCTCAGATCAGCCCAGTTTTATTAAGAGAAGTAGACGACAAGGCTTATGAAGTGATGAGGTGAAGATGTAGATTATTCCAATTAGGAATATGATTAAGTTGAGAATAAATCAATAGTTTTATTTGTACTTATGTGCAAGTGTATTTATAAACCGGTATATACACAGCCATATCAGTGGCAAAGGAGAAAATTTACAAACTGGTACACATGCGCGCCCGCGCAGAGAGCCATATTTGTGTCAAAGGAGAAACCGCTGCTTATATAAAAGTAACGAATTAGTACAGCTTTTCAGATTTCTGAACTCGCGACCATCATTCATGACTTGTGTCATCAATTTAAAGATTGCACATTCCTATGTACAGTAATGCCAATAATAAAATTTTGATTACATGTTTGCGAATTACTTGGCATTTAGTTGAGGGCAGTTAAGATTTGTATGTGAGGGAACACGTATTAAGGCCACGGAAAGAAGCAAGTTCGGTTGAAAATTCACAAGCTGTCAATTATTTTCCCCCTTTTTTTCTGTCAATTAGGAAACCATCACTGCTCCAGCTGCTGTCTTCTTGCTCTTTATCTCCGTGTAAAGCTGTTATTTACTCGTCATGGAAAATAAAGTCATAGGGAAAAAATGTCACGTTTTCTTAATATAAACAAATGAGATTTTAAGTTGTTTATTAACCGTCAGTAAATAACTTGTATACAAGAACAGCTCAGTTAATGACATTACACGTATGTAGGGGAAAATTCAATACCTTTAATGAAACCATAATTATAATGAAAGCATTAAATCGGTCATTTATAGAAGTTTTGTTACTAATTATGTATGTTTAATTTTAGTCCACTATATAAACTGTTACATTGATTTATTGCATGGCTATCACCGGTGATTCCTGAGGCACAGAACAAATATTAATTCTTTATTACAGGACTCATTATTGATACAGGTTAAAAGGTGTTAAAACGTTCGTTATACCTCCAGTTATGGATTTTTCATTTATCTAATATTATTGTCTACAGATTATATTTCAGATTGTATTATATAAGCTTTAATGAGAGTAGTGCTTCAATGATGACTGTGATTTGTACTCTTATAATATCTGTATTGTGGACGTTTTCTAGAATTCAAATAGTGTAGCTTTGAACTGCAGTAATGTGAGGTCCCATAAAAAAGAAAACATCACCACTGGGAGTCACAGGTGTCTTCTATGGTTGACGAAGTACTAAGGCAGAAGGGAATTCAAGAAGGTGGCTGGATGCATAATGTGGTTCTAAGTTCTACAATATGGTTTTCGGCAATAGTGTTGATATTAAGTTTTGGTATGCCTCATGTCAGCTGCTGAAATGATCGCAGAGCGACATGAGACGAAATGATTTGCTCAAGAACATAGCACACCACTTGGTCTGGGAATTGAAACCATGGTTTTGTAATCATGAGTGCATCACCTTAACCACTTGGCCACACACTTTTTACTATACATGTGTGTGTGTGAATGTATAGATATCATCGTCGTCAGCTGTCCGTTGTCGGTCTTTGTTGACTATTCAATTTTCAGGAATCATCTCTAGCAGTCTCGCATGTGGGCTCTTCATCTGCAGCAGATGAAGTTATTTGATACAACAAAGAAGTGACCCTTCCTCTGTGCTCCTCTTTTGCATTCCCTCTGTTGTTTTCCCTGAATGGCTGAAATTACAAGCTTCAGCGATCGGTTCCATTCATTGTAATGTAGGGCCTTCTCTTACCAGGTGTCTGGGCGAGGTGTTGGAGTTCTTCATATGCCTTTTCAGTACACCCTGTATTGCAACTTCATGGCACTTTCTGCCTTGACGCATAAATGTCCATACATTCGTACATACATGTCAGTCTGCAATGCATTCTGGGAAGCAATGATACATTTTTGTCTACAGTTCATTGTTTCTTTCCATTTTGTTTCCTGACTTTGTATTATTTAACCATGAACGACTTTCTTTAAATGGTTTAAAATACTTTGTTTATAAAATTGAACAATATTATTTTAATTTCATTTATTTTTGTATACATCAAATTTTATATATACAACAATGCAATATTTTTACTGATTCAAGTTTCTCTTTACACATTCATCCAATTAAATGTTTCCCTTTTTGTTAAGTCTCGTTGAATCTTCTTTTAAACAGTTCCTGTTTCATTGTTCACAATTTGTATGACAATCAGACATGTGAAATGCGCAGTTAATAACATTCTAACCTATTGCTTAATAAATATGTACGTGTCATGTCATAGATATCTTTGTAATTGACAACCGGTGCTGGTTTGTTTACAGCACTATAACTTAGTGGCTTGACTAAAGAGATTGGTAGAGACTTTGAAAAAATAAATTCTGGAGTTGATTTGTTTGACTAAAATCCTTTAGGGTGGTGCTCCAGCATGGCCAGAGTCAGCGACAGAAACAAGGAGTAAAGATGAAAGATAAAGAGTAAATGAGTTAGAAGGAGAAAGGGAGATGTTTGGAATTGTCTTTTGATCAACTCAGTGGTGAAGACACGTGGCTTAGTGGTCAGGGTGTCGTGTTCACAAACACAAGATCTGAGTTTCAATTCTTGGGCCAGGTGGTGCATTGTTTTCTTGAGCAAAACACTTTATTTCATGTGTTTTGATAGCATCTTCATCTCCATAAAATATTGACAGCTGCCAATGGAAATAAGGAAGAACATATATAAATATTGACAATGAACTGAGACAATATTCCTTAATATTGTAACAATAACAGAAACGGTCAGAGAAAAGAACAATACATATTGATTTGATATTGGCAGATGGTGGTGAAGTGGTAGAATTTTTGAGCAAGTCTTATTTGGAATGTTTGGTTATTGCTAACTTTCACTTCAAGGAATGTCATTTGGTCTGCTTCACTTAGTTTCTTCTTTCCTATGTGGTTTACCTCTCTCTTCTTTTCTTTCTTTTTCTTTCTTTTGGTTTACTCTTTCCAACAGTTCATTGTTTCTAAATCATGACAATTCTTGTTTTGGCTGATTCTCTATTTCTATTTTCCAAGGTATCATTTTCTGTTTTTTGCTTTTGACCATTTATTCCAACAGATTGTATTTTATCTATATGCAATAGGTGCAGGTGCAGGCATGGCTGTGGTTAAGAGGCTTGCTTCCCAACCATGTGGCCTTGAGTTCAGTCCCACTGCTCCTCAGGTGTCTTCTACTATAGCCTGGACTGACCAAAGTCTTGTGACTGGATTTCATTGATGGAAAGTGAAAGAAGCATATCACGTGTGTGTGTATTATGCATGTATGTATGTATGTATGTATG
>NC_068987.1:89458064-89460480 GCF_001194135.2 Octopus bimaculoides
ATATATATATATATGTATGTATGTAGAATACTGCACAGGAAGTCAACAATAAATGAGAATCCAAAAGGGACAGGAAAGCAATATGTCCAGTGTATCCCATGTGAAACACTGGACAGGCAGACGTTTCAATGGATTTAGCAAACAGTGTATGAAAGTGTGCAGAGAATACTTTAGTTAAAACCTGAAGAAAATCTGTGAATAATTTAATTGTTAGGTTCTTTGTGAATAATGACAGGATTAAAAGGATCTACAATAAAAAGAAAAGGGAATTATTCAATTTTTACATAATTCCTTATATCCTTTTGTTTCCTTTTATCCTTGTCGGTGTTGCTGCCATTGTTGTTGGTCTGGCTATTATTTAAGAATATGGTTTAGTAGCTTTGTACTTAAAAATAAACCTCAGCTGGTGTATTGTTGCAAGTTAAACCGACGACAATAGTTTTAGGAAGATGAGATGTTAAAGAAAGAAGCTGTATTACACATCTTAATTATTTCATAATAATCATTGTTTAACATCTGTTTATTCATGCTGGCATGGATTAGATGAGTCATAATGAATTACATCATCTTGCACACACAGCTTTGTGTTGTGTATGTATTACAGTATGGACTGGGTTCATTTTATTGTGCCTCTGGCACTAGCATTGTTATTCTATGCAAGGAGCATTAAAGGGTCCTTCTATGCTATGTCAATTCTCACCTGAGGCTATTGCCTTCCTTGATAGATAACCTGTGATATGGCTTGAAGAATCAAGTCTCACTCAGATATTCCTCTTTACGTAGGTTTTCTACTGCTCAACACTTTTCTTACCATCAACCATTTTAGGTATTAAAGTGCATTGAAAAAACAAAAAACAGGAGGAATTCCAACCACATTTCATGGTTTGCTACCTCAACTGCTCCTTTATAGAATCCAGCGGCTAAAGGCACCATCAGGAGGAACCACATCCGGTTTCGGCCCCTACTCCTCTACCGTTTTCGACGTGGCGCCCCCACTTTCGGTGGTGTCTTCAGTTCTGGTATTGAGTGCATTTCTTCTTTCTCCTTTTTTCTGTTCCCTCTCCTCTTCGCTGCAGCGTCAACGAGTATCAGTGGCCAACTGACCATCCTGCCAAATTTCCCTTTAAATACTCGCTGGTAGGCTCCAACAGCTAGCACCAGCTAACTGTCATGTGACACTGTCTAAACTTCAACTGACCAATGGAGGGGAAGGGCGCATAATCTTAGCCTGCGCCCTCTCTAAACCTGCCTTCCAACAGCATCATGTTAGCTTCAATTCCAGCAGCCAGAGCTGACCAGCTGTTTGGTGGCACAAGCCTTCAAACCAGGAGGAGGGAGTGCCATGAACAAGATCGCTACCTGTCAATCAGCGATGCTGCTTAAGTGTCAACCAGTCTCAATATCTAAAATGATATTGACATTGATGATGACATCACAATATGTAAAGATGATGCTAACTTAGATAACGGAGTGGACCAAGTAATTAAAATTAATTATAATTTCACCAATAGTTAGAAGAGCCAAGTATTATCTTAATGACTAACTTTAGTCCCCAAAAACAAGGGAGGTAACCCTTCGAATTTCAGTGAGCTAAAATTAGTTGAAAATAGACAACTGTGGGAGTGTGATCTGTATCAGTACGATGACCACTCCAGATATGTTTCAACCTTATTCGACTTCATCAGTGAAGTAAAGATCTTTGATGACTAACATGGTAGACAGGGTTCTTTGTGAATAAACTCTGTTATGATGAAATGTTCAAAATAATATGTGTTCAAGAATACACACACACACACATACACACACATACATACATACATATATATACAACAGGCTTCTTTCAGTTTCCATCTACCAAATCCACTCACAAGGCTTTGATTGGCCTGAGGCTATAGTAGAAGACCCTTGCCCAAGGTGTCACATGGTGGGTCTGAATCCAGAACCATGTGGTTGGGAAGCAAGCTTCTTAACACACAATCATATATATATATAAAGTAAAATTTAATTGCTAATATAGTATGGCTGTCCCTTAAAGGATGTTGCTACTGTTTATTAGCCCCAAGTAACAGTAACAACGTCCCTTACAGGACAACCATACTATGTTGGCAATTTTACTTTAAAGAAATGTTACTTTATGTTTCTCTGTAAGAGATTTAGAAAGAATACTATTTCTATGGAAGACTGTAGGGAATAATTTTTCTATGACTTAAAGGTTTGATCACTGTTTAGTTACATATTTAGGAGTTGGTTGTAATTTACCTATTGAATTTATTTACTGATACTGTTGTACATAGGGTAAATGTGTTTGAAAGTTGTGGTTTCTCTGGTATGTTTGTTCCCAAACAACACTTATTTTGAATGGTACTGCCCAGGTGTCGAAACCATAATGATATCTGTGGGGCAGCTGATGATGGAG
>NC_068987.1:89460490-89462310 GCF_001194135.2 Octopus bimaculoides
ATATATATATATATATATACACACATACATACATACATACAAAGATATACCCTCAGAGATATCAAGTATGCTTTATTAGCAATGAAGTGACTAATCCATTACAAATGTTCAATATCTGCTTCCATCCAACAAGGATTGGTTTGTGAGTAATACCGGAAGTTGTGAAAAGAGATAAAAAAAAAAGAGAATGTTAGCAATTTCACATATTGCAGGATGGTGTGTGGCTTTATCGCTGGCATCCAGCTGTAGAAACTCTGCCAGATCAGATTGGAGCCTGGTGCAGCCATCTGGTTTGCCAGTCCCCAGTCAAATCATCCAACCCATGCTAGCATGGAAAGTGGACATTAAAACGATGATGAGGATGATGATGATGATATGCATACATATATATATATATATATATATATATATATATGTACTTGTTTTTACTTCTATAAATTTCAGAAGACACAATTTAGACATGACACTTTATTCATCGCCATCATTTTCTCACCTTTATTTTTGAATTTTCCTTCAACACTCCCTAAATTACTTTCACCTTGAACAGAGCACACATCCTCTATATTAGTGTTCTTTTCTCTACAATTTACCACCACTTACAACATATATATATATATATATATATAATTGTTAAAGAGGAAGACAAACGTTAAGGTAAGGCAAACATCTCAAGTCATATACATTATTATTATTGGAAAAAAAATTCAAAGTCTTACAGCTGTTCCTGGGATAGCCCAGAGTATGGGATATTCCATATTCAGAGACAAATAGGAAAAATGAGAGGAGTATAGATTAATGAAATGATGACACAGAGGACAGGGGTAAAGGAATAAGGAGATGAAGAAAGAGAAAGAAAAAGAAGCATAAAAGTTCATAGTTCAACTTTCTGATCTTGTCGAAAAGTCCTTAGGTGTAATCCTGCATAAATCGCCATTTCATTAATCTATACCCTTCTTATTTTCCCTATTTGTCTCCAATGATGGAATATCCCAGAAACAGCTGTAAGACTTCGAATTTTTTTCCAATAATAATAATAATACTGTAATATGACTTGGGATGTTTGCCTTACCTTAACTTTTGTTGTCCTTGTTAACAATTATATATCCACTGCATCGAAAATCTGCAATGGCTCCATAACTACCGTCTCAGCTATAATCTTGGAGCCCTAGTAATCTGTTACAGCACTTACCTAGCGTACCTAATCATTTAGATCATCTGTGAATTAAACCCTAATATTTTATATGTATATATATATGTATATATTCTAGACTATATTGGTATAGGTACCTCATAGGTGAACATTCAGTGGATAGGACACTATAAATCCTGAGACATCTTCAAATTGACTCTGTCTGTCTGTCTGTATCTACTGCCTGTTCCCCCCCTCCCAGCATGTCTCCTACTTCCCCTTAAAACAAGCCTTAGAGGGAGGCTTCTAACTGGTCATTAAGTTTGCTAGAAATGGAGCCAAATCTCCCTCTACTGTTGTATATAAGGGTATCCTTAAAAAAGACAGGATGGTCATGGCTGGAACACCTTTAATCAACAATCCCTTTAATCATGCCAGACCTTCAGCTAAATGACAATCTCCATATAAACTGACTTGTTAATACCCCCCCCCCCGCTTCTACCATACTCTGTGTTGTCTTAACTTTCAGGTTTTATCTTAAACTATGTCATACTTGTTTCTTAACTTATTCTTCTAATTCTTACAACAGTTGAAATTTATTGTTAAGCCACAGCAACCTCATCCACTCTAAGAATGGTGTGGAAAGATTATAGACACTGCAGTCTCCTCTCTAAAGGCTAAAAATAAAAAT
>NC_068987.1:89462683-89467773 GCF_001194135.2 Octopus bimaculoides
TAAGCATTATTTAGTGTCTGTTTTCCAAAGCAGACAGAGATACTAATTTCTTCTTCAAAAATAAAATCAATATAGAATGCAACCAATCTACTTTGACACTAAAAGGAAATGTGGAGAGTACTGCAGTTCACAGATAGCATGATGTCTGAAGGGAGAGAGTGAGAGGGAGAGATAGTGAGAGGGAGAGGAAGAGGTTTAATGTATGGAGGGAGGAGAGAGAGAGAGGATTGACGTCATTTCACTCAGCATTGATTATCTCAGTTTACTGCTAGTTTATGGTTATCCCAACACTGAAGCAGAACCCTTTAATGTCATATCCTAACCAATATTCATCTGATTCATAGAAATAGTAAACTTCACTTTTAACAACTTTCCTGAATTGATTCAGCAGGTTGCGTAGACTAAACAAAAAAAAACAACAAAAAACAGAAAATGTTGTCAAATTTCCCACCATGCAACAGTTGGTTTTAGTCTTACAATATTCCCAAACCTGCTGTAGACTGGTTTGGGAAAAGAAGATACTCTTGAATGGAATGGAATCTCTAATGGTTATATGATATTTATGCTCCTTTCAGAGTGACAAGTTAGGGTTGACCAAACTAATTTCTTTGCTGTATTTGGTTTTCTCAACCACATGGCACCTTGAGCAAGTGTTTTCTATTACATCTCTGGGCCAACTAAAAACCTTGTGAGTGGATTTGGTAGATGGAAATTGAAAGAAGCTTATTGTATATGCATACATGTGTGTGTGTGTGTGTGTGTCCTTGTCTTGAAATGATATTATGGTTGTAAAGGAGTGCCACTGTTGTACAAGCATTGTTGTTTGTTTTCAGTCTTCTGTGACAATGTATCAGGCCATAAAAAATATTACCTTGCTTGGAAACAGATGAAGGTTAAGGAAAAGAGGAAGAACATCTGGCTACAAGAAATCTGCCTCAATGAATTCTATCTGATTCATGCCATCATGGAAAAATGGACAGTAAAATGATAATGATGATGATGATGATTGATTAACTTCATTCCTGAAACAAAACTCAATAAAAATGTTAACCCTTATATTTACACTTGCTCTTTATTTTGCATTAGTTAGGGGTAACCATCTTCTGTTCTGGTACCAACAGTATACAGATGGTACCGGACAGATTTCTTGCAAGTTTTCAAATTTAAGACCTTGGGGTAAGATCTTCTACTTCAGCTGACCAATGCCTTGTGAGTGGATTTGGTAGATGGAAACTATGTGGAAGCCCATTGCATGCTATGTATGTGTCTGTGTGTCTTTGTGTCTGTCTTCCCCTACATCTTGTTGGCCGGTGTTGGTTCGTCTATGTCCTCATAACTTAGTGGTTTGGCAAATAAAACCAATAGAATAAGTATTGAGCTTAAAAAACGCTGGGGTTGAAGTGTGTGACTAAACCCTGCAAGGTGGTGCCCCAGCATAGCCACAGTCCAATGACTGGAACAAGTAAAAGATTAAAGCTTAAAGACACCGAAATGCCATCTTATGAAATATTCTGTTCTTTGAAGTATCAAAGTTGCTGCACTTTCAACTCTCCAATAACCTTGGTTTATGACTGACTTTTGAAATTCTTTGATTAAATCTTTGTTCTTTGAAGTATCAAGCACTGCAAAATGTTGCTGCAATTTCATGTGCTTTCCTGCATTAATTTATGGCCGCACTTTGATGTGACACTGCTCTTTAAACTGTGACACTTTGATGTGACACTGCACTTTAAGCTGTATGATGCAGGCAAAAAATACAAGTGCATTTTCCGCTTGACAGAAATATTAGTCATCATCAGTATCATCATCATCTTTGTGTGTATATGGTAGCATACACCTATTTCCCAAACTGGCTTGGTTTGTGTCACAGGTTGACTGGACCTGGCATACCAGAGGACTGCAATGAGCTCCAATGTCTGCTTTGGCATGGTTTCTGTGGCTGGATACCCTTCCTAACACCAACCACTTTATAATGTGTACTGGATGCTTTCCAAGTGGCACCAGCGCTAGTATTTCATATGTATGTCATACAATCGTTAACTGAACTTATATTCTCTTCTTTTTTTTTTAATAACAATTTTCATTTGCTGACTTGCACAACCAATAATTGGTTGGTATTTTGATGGTTGTATCAATAACCTAATGCCGATTCCAATTACAACTTCCAGCAATGAGGATAGTTTGACTATAAAAAAAAAAGGAAGTGAATGTTAAATTGGTGGTTTCCCCACAATGAGATTTAATCACAAGACGAAAATATCACTGACATTTACCTTCACCTTCACCACCGCCACCACCACCGCCATCACCACCACCCTCAACTAACAGGGGGGATAGCTATATAAACCAGCTGCCTGAGAGTCATATATATTCTCTTAAAGGCCTTCTTTAAAGGCCTCCAAAACTCATCACCAGAGGGCTTGAAATAAACACAGGTATTAGTTTTCAATTAAGCAGCTGTTTTGGTAGTTCTATAATACTTTTCATCATTCTAACCGTGACCCATTATCTAAAATTAATTAAGCTGGAAGCTAATTAAAAAAACAAAGCTGTAGTTTTTTTTGTTTTTTTTTTTGCAAAAGCTTATACAGGAAGTCAAATGAACAGGTATGAGAAAATTGCATTTATTTTTCCTTTCAAGAGTGAGAAAGTAACATACTTCTAAGGAATACATTTGGTCCAGCATTTGTGAATGATAATTGGTTTGTTAGAGAAACATATTCAGTCTGTGAACAGCTATTTGCGCCTAATTGGCAGCTTATTATCTTCTCACATTTACGAGTGTCCTTCGTGCCAATATCAGTGGAATCATGCCAAGTCATTAGAATTACTACAAGATAAACAAGCAAGTGACCAAGAATATTCTGAGTGTAATTTGGTAAGGTGCCACCTAACTGCTGCCTCATCCTTTACTTCATTCATTATCATCCAAGGGGAGGGCAGTACAGGGGCAGAAATGGTGGTCAGGGGCTAAATCATCATCATCATCATCATTTTTAATGTCCACTTTTCCACGTTCCCATGAGTTGGATGAAATTTGTTGAAGCAGATTTCATATGGCTGGATGCTCTTCCTGTCACCAACCCTTACCTGTTTCCACATAGATATTTCCCTAAGGCCAGACATGTTTCTACAGAAGTTTAGAAATAAAAAACACCACTTGCGTGGTGGTGACGCCTGTTTACAACTATCTCATGATGTCAAAGTAAGGAGACAGTAACAAACATACACACACACACACACACATCTTTATGTATGATTGTGTTGTGTGTGTGTATGTATGTTTTTATGTACTGTATGTACGTATGTATGTATGTATATTCTTACTGCTTTTCTTTTTTTCTAAAGTCCAATACCAACCACATAAAAGCATTTTGGGTTTGTTACATTGCCATCCTTGTGCCTCAAACAGTTCTTATTTTCTTAAGTTCTTCATATCTTAGACCTTTTCTTTTTTTATTCATGTGTTCCCACCATATTGTCTTTCTTTTAGGCATGGCTGTGTGGTAAGAAGTTTGCTTCCTAACCACATGGTTCTGGGTTCAGTCCCACTGCGTGACATTGTGAGCAAGTGTCATCTATTATAACTTTGGGCCAACCAAAGTAGATTTGGTAGGCAGAAACTGAAAGAAGCCCATTGTGTGTGTGTGTGTGTGTGTGTCTTTGTTGTCAAGTGGTGTCTCCTGCCACCCCATGACAACCGGTGTTGGTGTGGTTAGAGACGAATAGAATAAGAACCAGGCTTAAAAAATAATAAATACTGGGGTTGATTCGCTCAACTAAAATTTTCCAAGGCAGTGCCCCAGCATGGCCACAGTCTAATGACTGAAACAAGTAAAAGTTAGAATATAAGCCAGCTATTTCTGCATCTTTAAGGCTACCATCTTGTTGGTGAAGTGCACGGCATATTGAAGTTATGTCAGAATCACATTAATACTTTTTTTTTATTGACTTTGAAGAAAAGAAAGGCAGAAGAGATTGCAGTAAGATTTGAACTCAGAACATAGAGGAAATTAAACTAAATATTCTTACATAAGCCATCACGTCTGGTTGAGTTAGAATTAATGTATACTTTTCTACCATAGGCAGAAGACCTGAAAATTTGGGGGAGGGGGCCAGTCGATTAGATTGACCCCAGTACGCAACAGGTACTTAATTTATCGACCCTGAAAGGATGAAAGGCAAAGTCAACCTCAGTGGAATTTGAACTCAGAACATAAAGACAGATGAAATACTGCTAAGCATTTCGCCTGGCATGCTAACGTTTCTGCTAGCTTGCTGCCTTTAGAATCAATGTATTCATGCTTGATCAGTTACTAATCAGAAGTTCTAATATCTACAATAAAATGGAAGTAGGTCACCAAGCTACAATCACTTTTCTATAAAATTGCTTGTCAACCTCACCAAAACAATACTCTCTCTCTTTTTCTCTCTCTCTCTT
This sequence comes from Octopus bimaculoides, assembly GCF_001194135.2. Lineage (NCBI taxonomy): Eukaryota > Metazoa > Mollusca > Cephalopoda > Octopoda > Octopodidae > Octopus > Octopus bimaculoides. The sequence continues at coordinate 89,467,125 of NC_068987.1, forward strand.
TTTCTCTCTCTCTCTCTCTCTCTCTCTATCTCATATACCATCATCATCATCATTCTAATGGCCACTTTGCATGCTTGCATGGGTCAGATGGAATTTGTTGAGGCAAATTTTCTACAACTGGATGCTCTTCCTGTCATGAACCTTTTGCTTCAAAGGAGAGTAATATTTCCTTATGGCCAGACATGTTTTCAAATGAAGGACACCACTTATATAATGGTGACTCTCGTTTACAACTACCACAATGTCAAAGCAAGGAGACAGTAACACACACTTACACATATGTGTGTGTGCACGCACACACACATGCTCACGCACACATGCACGTGCGTGCACACACACACACACACTGAGGAGGCTCTTTCAGTTTCCATCTATGAAATCCTCTCACAAGGCTTTGGTTGGCCTGAGGCTATATAAAAGACATTTGGCCCAAAGTGCCACAGAGTAGGACTGAACCTGAAATCATATGATTGGGAAGCAAACTTCTTACCACACAGCCATGACTGCACCACACACACACACACACGCACGCACGCACGCACGCATGCACGCACGCACGCACGCACACGCACACGCACACACACACACACACACACACACATGTGTATGTATGTATGTATGTATATATATGTATGTATGTATATATTTC
>NC_068987.1:89468283-89476644 GCF_001194135.2 Octopus bimaculoides
TCTCTCTCTCTCTCTCTCTCTCTCTCTAGCTATCTATCTATCTATCTATATATATATATATATATATATATATATATATACATACATACATACATGATGGGCTTCTTTCAGTTTCCATCTACCAAATTCACTCACAAGGCTTTGGTCAAGGCTATAATAGAAGATACTTGCCCAAGGTGCCACATAATGGAACTGAACATGGAACCATTTAGTTGGCAAGCAAACTTCTTACCACACAGCCATGGCTGCACCACACACACACACACACACACACAAGGAGATTAAGAAGTCCCGCTAGCATTTAAATGATACATAAAATTAAAAATGCTAAAAGGCTTTTAACATCGTTTTAACTTGACATATCAATATCAGAATTGTGTGGCAGAATATTTGGACAATGCTGTATCGTGCAATGGATTTGAAAAATTGTTTTTGGCAAGTTTGATGGCTAAATCTTATGTAGATATTATTTGAATAATATCCACTTTAGAAATTATAAGTTAATTCTGTCAGTATTTGTATTGTGGGGTGGTGGTGGTGGATATAATATATGCTAATCTGATTTTTGCCTGGAGCTGTAGAACTTGTCAGAACTTGCAAGGAAATGTTAAGAAGGATTTAGGCACCACTCCTACGTTCTATTTTGCACACAACTACACAAGTAGCAGTGTGAGAAATGATCATGTTTTCTAGTTATTATTGGCTCTAAAATAGTTTCCAATGTAGCCATGGTTGATAAGGCTTGTTTTGTGATTTTGTTTCAGTGATTTTATTTATAATCGGTCAGCTTTTCCATCCAATTTGCTGGTAATATATTTAATGTTTCAAGGTGGCAAACTGGCAAAAACGTTAGCATGCTGGGCGAAATGCTTTGCAGTATTTCATCTGTCTTTATGTTCTGAGTTGACTTTGCCTTTCATCGTTTCTGAGTTGATAAATAAAGTACCAGTTGCGTACGGGGGTTGATCCAATCGACTGGCTCCCTCCCCAAAAATTTTGGGCCTTGTGCCTAAAGTAGAAAAGAATTATCATCTTGACAAAGGCGGCGAGCTGGCAGAAACATTAGCATGCCGGGTGAAACGCTTAGTGGTATTTCATCTGTCTTTACGTTCTGAGTTCAAATTCTGCCGAGGTCGACTTTTCTTTCCATCCTTTTGGGGTCGATAAATTAAGTACCAGATACGTACTGGGGTCAATCTAATTGACTGCCCCCTCCCTCCCCAAAAATTTCGAGCGTTATGCCTGGAGTAGAAAAGAATATATTTAATGTTTCATATAAAAAAAAATGTAACGGTTTAAGTATAAAGAAAACTAACTCACTTTATCATCACCATCTTCATCATCATCATCACCTTCACCATCATCATCATCATCATCATCATCACTTAATGCATGTTCTCTGTGCTAGCATGGGTTCGATGGTTTGACAAGAACTGGTAAGCCAGAAGGTTATGCCAAATTCTATTGTCTGTTTAAATTATATTGACATAACCTTTAGCTCTCCCATAACTTGCACTGATCAAATGTCATCGTCGTTCTCAAGCACAGCATATCGTCAAAGGTCTTGGTCATTTGTCATTGCCTCTGTGAGGCCCAACGGCTACGATCTCTTCATTTTTACATTTGGTTTGCAAGGTCCTTATTGTGAATCCATGTGTTTAAACAGACCTTGTATCTTGGGAAAGTCATCATTATGCCAATAATGTGTGTCTTATCATTATTGGCATAATAATTCCCTGCCTCCAAGATCTCTCCATATAACCATCTACAGTTAGTGTTGTATAGAAAATGGCTTTGACTAAAACATATTTCAGCTTCCTTGCCTTTAACAGTCTCTCTTTCTCTAATAATTATTTACAACCTACACAGCTCATATCTCTCAATACTCATAGTTTCTAAAATTATAATCTTTCTGAAATAAATGGATAACAAAAAAAAACAACAAAATGCCATTAAGATTACGCGAACTGACACTGGATTAAAAATGATCTTTTAAACGAATGCAACTGACTTTTTAGGTCAAACTTGATTAGGAAGATATTTATTTTAAGTAACTGTAAAAGTTGTGCACTGAGTTAATTTTTTATTGAATGTTTATTTTAGTTTTGAATTTTTAGATCTGATATTTAATTGCAGGACACACTAAAATGAGTGGAATCTAGCAAAAATTAGTTTAATTATAGCTTGTCACAACAACTCTTCACTACTTTAATTGTAACTTACCAAACACAGCTCTGTCAAGGGAACTTAAAATAAAACTTTAAAAGAAGCTTTCATGATGTAAACTGCTTTCATTTTCTCCTCTCAAAGATTAGAAATTTGAACGGATAGGGAATAGTAATTTAGGAATAGTATTTGTAGAGAATTTAAAATTACTAATTATTTACTTGAAAAAACAACAACTTGCTTTAAAGATCTTAAATTATAAATATAAATTATGAGTTGCAAAACAGTAATAAAAATATAATTGATACGGTGATATCAACAGTTGTAAAACCATGTTTATTTCGTTTTAAATGTTATGCATTTTATTTGCAAATCTTATGAATACATAAAGTATATATTATAACAATGTATATATAAACTATATAAGTGAATAAATATATGTGTTGGTGCCATATAGAAAGCACCTGTGCCGGAGCTGTGTAAAAGCACCCAGTACACTCTGTAGAGTGGTTGGTGTTAAGAAGGGCATCCAACCATAGAAACCATGCCAAAACAGACAAGGAGCCTGATCAGTCCTTCAGCTGGTCAGCTCCTGTCAAACTGTCCAGCCTGTGCCAACACGGAAAATGGACGTTAAATGATGATGATGATATAAGCTATATATTATAATAGTGAATATGTAAACTACATTTAAAAATATTTATAAACCAGCTGCATGAAAAAAAAAAACAGTAGGTAGTTTTTTTCCCCCTTTTGATCCTTAGGGCTCATAAGATCAGTAACCCAATTTCCATGGTGTATAAGTGACCAAGATGACAACATACCCTTTCAATGGGACACTGGTCCCTTGCAAGGACCCTTTCAATTGGACACTGGTCCCTTGTAAGGACCCTTTCAATTGGACACTGGTCCCTTGCAAGGACCCTTTCAATTGGACACTGGTCCCTTGCAAAGACCCTTTCAATTGGACACTGGTCCCTTACAAGGACCCTTTCAAAGGGACACTGGTCCCTTACAAGGACCCTTTCAAAGGGACACTGGTCCCTTGCAAAGACCCTTTCAACTGGACATTGGCCCCTTGTAAGGTTCAAGGCCAGCAATATTCAGGAAAAGGTATAAAGTTGATTATATTGACATCACTACTTTATTTTGTCAACACCAAAAACAATGAAAGGCGAAGTTGACATTGGCAGGATTTGAACTCAGAACCTAAAGTGTTGGAAGAAATGCCACAAAACATATTATCTGGCATGATAATGATTCCATCAGTTTGCCACCTTAACGATAATATATTTAATGTCAAGCTATTGTTTCTCTTCCAGAAACTCTAAATCATTTCTCTAAGTGATTCTAATTTTCTACACCAGCCTTTGTACACTTTTTTTCAATATAAATTCTTGATTCTTCCATTGTTACTTCGGTGGGTTTGGTGACTTCTATTGTGGATGAAGTTATAAGACTTAAACACATCTGGAGTTGTCGCCCATATCTGCAGTTATAATTGGTTCCAAATTTTGGCAAAAGGCCAGCAATTTTCAGAGGAGGGAGTAAGCCGATTACATCAACCCCAATGCTTGACTGGTACTTATTTTATCGACCCCAAAAGGATGAAAGACAAAGTCAACACCAGCAGCATTTGAACTCAGAATGTAAAGACAGATGAAATGCTGTTAAGCATTTTGCCTTGTGTCCTAACGAATCTGCCAGCTCTCTACCTTAATTTACTGAAATAATTAAAATATTTGTTTTTTCCTCACTGCATAATTATTTCTAATTAGCTTTTTAATGATTCCTGCAATTAAATATGTTGACACTAGCCATACAACCATCTTGTTGACACTAAAATTAATTGATATTTGTATCTCAACTCAAATCTTGATGTATTAATTGTAAATTGATACAGTAAAGATTCAGTTCATACAAAATTGGTATCTAAATGTCTAAATTTTAATAATTCTTCAAGAAAGTAAGTTGGAACAGTTCCACTCTTGTTTGAAACTTTGTTGCTAACAAGAAAAATATTTTCACTGAAAATGACCTAAAATACAATTTTTATATCAAATTCAATATAATTCATTTTTTATACTCTCTGTATAAATATTTTTTAATTTTTGGTATTATGACTTCAAGCTAAACTATGAAGAAATCGACTATGATTGCTTAAATTTGCTAAATTGATTGAAAAATGCATTTATCAAAAATATATTTTCCTGTTTAGAGTTGAGCCATAGTTCAGGTAAGTTAGAATATTTGATATGACCAACTTCATAACATGGATGAGCTAACGATCTTTAATTGGTTAATTGATAAACTTCCATGACATAGATCTATTAGCAAGCTTACTCAGAAAGGAATATCACTATTAATGTGATAAATAGTCTTGTGTGTGTGTGTGCACGTGTGGGTATATATGTAAGAAATAACGCTATCTTTATTTTTGATCTTTTACTTGTTTCACTCATTAGACTGTGGCCATGCTGGGGCACTACCTTGAGGGTTTAGTCAAACAAATCAACCACAGTTGATTTTTTTTCTTTTAAAGCCAGTCCCTTATTCTATTGGTCTCTTTTTGCCAAACAGCAACAAATTCATTCATAGGGCTTTGGTCAATTTGGAGCTATACTCTTCCATATATCTGGTAGACTTACAAGGTCCCTCTTCCAAAATTCACTTGTCCGTGATGAAAAATACTATTCCAGTACTGTTCTTACCTCATCTACACAATTCATATCTTTACCATCCAAATGATTTTGAAACTGCGGAATAAATGATGATCAGATGGGGCAATGTCCAGCGAATATGGTGGGTGGGGCATCATTTCCCTTTCAAACTGTTCCAGCATTTGGAATGTCATCCTTGCCAAATGTGGCTGAGCATTATTTCTGATGGAAGAACACCATTCATCTTGAAACCAAAGTTGGTTGTTTTTCTTCTAGCGCTGACTTATGCTGCTCGCAGTAGATCTCCTTTGTTATCGTTTGGTTTGGGTTTAAAAGTTCAAAGTGAACTCCCACCAAACAGATAACAACACCTTACATGGGTGAAGACCTTCTTTAGCCTGGGGTGCCGGTGTTTTTCCTTTCCCTACCCACTGTCTTTGGTGCTTGACATTTTTATAGAGAACTCATTTCTCGTGACCAATCACTATTTGGTCCAAAAAAGGTTCATTCATGAGACTTGACAGCAAAGAAGAGCACATTTTTCACTCTGCACGTGGTTAGACTCGGGAAGTTTGTGAGCAACCCATTGACCCAATTTTCTAACTCATCTGATTGGCATGCAGATGTTGATGAATGGTTGAATGACCAAATCCAAGCTTCTCTGCTAGTTCTTCAACAGTTACAATGAGATTTTGTTTCACCAGGGTTTGCAGAACATCCTTGTGGAGCTATACAGATCTGCTAGGATGAGGCTCGTCTTCTAGGCTGTAGTTTCCGGCTTGGAATTTCTGGAACCACCATTGACACTGGCTTAACGTTTATTGTCTGATCCCTATATACTGCATTAATATTCCTTGCACTTTCCGTTGCTTTGTTGCCTTTATTGAACTCATAAAGCAAAATATGCCAAATATGCTCCTTTCTCCATTATACCTTTGAAAAAATAATTCTAAAAATCGAACTGCACTCTTCAAAACTTGCACTAAGAATAAGGATAAGATAAAATTACTACCTGCTTTTATAGCAAGTTTTTGCAGGTAGTTTATCCTGTCCCCCTCCAACTTTTAGTTCATGCAATTGAAAAAACTGCATTATTTATGTAAAAAAAAAAATCAATGATTCCAAATTACCATACAGGCACAGGTCTGGTTGTGTGTTAAGAAGCTTGCTTCCCAACTACATGGCTCTGGGTTCGGTTCCACTGCGGGGCACCTTGGGCAAGTGTCTTCTACTATAGCTTCAGGTCAGCCAAAGCCTTGTGAATGGATTTGGTAGACGGAAACTGAAAGAAGCCTGTTGTATGTGTGATATGTGTGTGTGTCATTGTGTCAGCATTTATTCCCCACTACTACTTGACAACTGGTGTTGGTTTGTTTATATCCCCATAACTTAACAGTCCAGCAAAAGACACCGAGAGAATAAGTACCAGGTTTAAAAAACAATAAATACTGTGGGCGATTCATTCAACTAAAAATTCTTCAAGGTGGTGCCCCAGCATGGCCACAGTCTAATGACTGAAACAAGTAAAACCAATAAATGATATACTTTTGAATGATATTGTTACGTTTACAATGCAACCCTGGACACACTCTTTTTTCCACTGCATCCATTGTGTCTATTGAACAACCAGTTGTTGGGATGTAGTGGAGTATACAGTGTGTGTAGTATATACACTATATATATATATATATATATATATATATATATATATATATATACACACTATATATAATAGTGCATAGAATTGATTAAAGGTGACACATTGCTTTTAAAATGAAAAAAAGTGAACAAACCAGTTTACACAAATGAAAAGAGAGACAAACAGACAGACACACTGAAAAAGATCAAAGCCCATTGTGATATTGAATATTATGATATAGAACCTGTTTGTGAGTGTATATACTAAAATACTAAATACAATATACATACATACATATATATCTATAAGTGTGGCTGTGTGGTATGAAGCTTACTTCCCAACCACATGGTTCTGGGTTCAGTCCCACTGTGTGGCACCTTGGTCAAGTGTCTTCTACTATAGTCTCAGGCTGGCAAAAGCCGTGTGAGTGAATTTGGTAGACGGAAACTGAAAGAAGCTCATCGTATATATATATATATATATATATATATATATATATATATATATATAGACACATGTATGTATGTGCTTGTTGTTTCTGTTTGTGTTTGTCCCCCACCACCACTGCTTGACAACCAATGTTGGTGTGTTTACATCCTCGTCACTTAGCAATTCAGCAAAAAGAGGCCGCTAGAATAAGTACTGGGCTTACAAAGAATAAGTCCTGGAGTCGATTTATCAACTAAAGGTGATGCTCCGGTGTGGCCACAATCAAATGACTGAAACAAGCAAAAGAATAAAAGAATATATATATATAAATACAAAATGGGACAAGAGCGCAAAACATCCCAACAGTTAGGTGATACAAAAATGGGACAACAAAGCATCCAGAGAGACGATACAAAGAAAACAAGGACAGGTCGTTTGAAGTTTTCTTTCCTCAGCTGAGTACCAGATTATCTTCGCAATTTCAGCTGATTATACTCGAGATTGCTCCAATCTGGCCAGCCCCAAGGAAAAACTAAGTTAAGAGCATTAGATTCCTTGGAAGAAAGCAGCAAATGTATACAAAAACAAGGACGGAAAAAAACGGATAATGTTACACAAATACAATAAAAATAATAACAGGACATAACAACAGGTGTCTTTTGACTAAGGACGAATTAAATTAAGCTGGCATGTGTGGAATACAAGATTTCACAGGCACAGGGAGGAATATCAATGTTACACGGACAACAGCCAGACCAAAGAAAGAAAGATCAGGCTAGGCCAAACGCTGGTCACGGGGGAAGAGAAGAGAGAGAGAGGTAGAGGCAGAGGGACAGAAGAATTAAGGAGGGGCAAGAAAAAATGACAGGGACATAATAAATATATTTTGTCAGTGAACAGGTCGCGGTCTCAAAGCGATGATAATATTTTGGCAAATTAAATTTAAATGTTGAAGTGAATCTAACGGTTTCTGTGTGTTTCTTAAATGGCTTATAAACACCTTCCATGCTGCAATCATTTTCGTTCCAGCACACAATCTCAGATCAGGTCACTTGCTATGCAAGTACATCTCTGTAATACAGGAGGAGACCCCCTTCAGTCATGAATGACCATGGCATTGCACATAGAAAGTTACCCTCTGAGGCACAAGACCAGGCAAGTTTGTTTATGGAAGGCCAGCAGACGCCCATGTATACCAGCCTCCTCTTCTCAATACCACTGATGTTATCCAAGGGAAAGGCAAAGGGGCCGATACAGCTTTGGAACCAGTGATGTCACAACTCATTTCTACAGCTGAGGGAACTGAAGCAACGTGAAGTAAAGTGTCTTGCTCAAGAACACAACTCACAGCCCGGTCCAGGAATCAAACTCAAAACAACACGCTCATAACCTCAATGCTCTAACCACTGAGCCATGCGCATATATATATATATATATATATATATATATATATATATATATATATAT
>NC_068987.1:89478905-89481244 GCF_001194135.2 Octopus bimaculoides
AGAGAGAGAGAGAGAGAGAGAGAGAGAGAGAGAGAGAGAGAGAGAGAGAGAGATATGCCTGCTTGAACAAAGCAAACAGGAGAAATTGAACTCAGAACATGAGTATTTATCTAAAGGTTTAGGATCTAGTGGTTAGGTTGTTGCACTCACAATCACAAGTTCTAGGTTTCAATTCCTAGACAGGGTGGTGCGTTGTGTTCTTTAGCAAAACACTTCATTTCATGTTGTTCTGGCATCATTTCGACATGTGACATGTGGCACACATGGTACAACAGTGCAGGCAATGTTGATCTGATGGAGGGAGTGAGCTTATGGGAACACAGACATTTAATCTTTATAAAGAAATCATCAGTAAAAAATTGTGGAACCCTCAGCCATTGTCTAATGATGGGAGAGTCCAAAGCTTGCTTCCCAACCATACGGTTCAGGGTTCAGTCCCATTGTGTGACACCTTGGGCAAGTGTCTCCTATTATAGCCTCAGACTGATCAAAGCCTTGTGAGTGGATTTGGTAGCTGGAAACTGAAAGAAGCCTGTCATATGTGTGTGTGTGTCTATTTGTGTCTGTTTTTCTCACCATCACTGCTTGACAACTGGTGTTGGTGTGTCTACATCCCTGTAACTTAGCGGTTCAGCAAAAGAGACCAAGAGAATATGAAGTATGAAATCCTGGATTTGTTTGACTAAAATGATTGAAACAAGTTAAAAAAAAAAAGAAATATCTATGTATGATTTTGTTCTATGGATCCATAAGAATCAAGGCACATCAACTTGTAGGATGCTAGAAATGGCTAGGCACGATAACATAGAGCTAACAGTGAAGTAAAAAACATTGAATACATGAAGTGTTGGTAGGATACTGTAGATAGGTAAGCACCAAATCCAATTTCAACCACAGGTCCTTGGTGTTGCATAAGTATAAAAACACCATTGTTTTTACTTTACACACACACACATTAATAGACCTGAAAGTTTCATGCCATGCATCCAACTCGGCCTTTTCGAACCATTCAGATCATGTGTGTATTAATGTTTGTTTTTTATGTAGAAGGATATATGAAAAGTCAAACATTAATTGAAGAACCTCTTAATACATTTTTAAGTGTATCGAGAGTGGAATGTCACATTCATGCAAGGAAAAGGTTGACAGTAACTTCAAAGTTTTGCTGGTTGTTGACTTTGTCAGACTAAAAAGTTTGATGTTTTTTTTTCCAATTTTCATATACTTTCATGTTGCTGTTGCGATATGGTATGTGGTTTAAATGGTGTGTCTTTGACATTAGAAAAAAAAAATCTTTATGGATTGTTTGAAAGGGTTAGCAGCATCAAAGAGATGATATGAATTAAATCATTATCATCATCATTATCATCATTTAATGTTTGTTTTCCATGCTGGCATGGGTTGGAATGGTTGACAGGAGCTGGCAAGCCAGAGGTTTGCACCAGGGTCCAGTTGTCTGTTTTGGCTTGGGCTCTATGGTTGGATGCCTTTCCTAAAACCAACCACTTCGCAGAGTGTACTTGGCTGCTTTATATGTGGCACCAGCAGTGAGACAGTTGTGACACGAGAGAGAGAGAGGTGGGGGAGAGATGAATAAAGAGAGGAAGGAGCTTGCAGGAGAGCAGAGTGATGCAGGATAGAGAAGACACATACGAATATATTAAGCTGAAGCAAAGTTTTTCAGTCGATGTTTATAGGAAGGAGATGGGAAGAAAGATGTCGATTGAGAAGGTGTGGAGAGGGGGAAGGTGGAGAAGAAGTTTGTAGGATTTTGGAGAGATGGATGGAGATGGATGGAAAAACTAGAACAAGTTCTAGTTTGCTTTGTTAGGTAGTTCTAAATTAGGTTGTATTTGGTGTAAGAAGTTAAGGATTTGTATTAATTTATCATTTGGAATCATTGAAGCATGTATGTAATGACAGGTGAAAGGGAAGTTAGATTTGTATGCAAGCATTGAATAAAAACTGGTTACCCTCTATGATTTGTGTAGAAAGGTCACCTCTAAACATACCTTAAACTGAGAAGAGATTTATTTCTAAATTCAGGTCATTGTAAATAAAAAATGTTATTAGTCTTAATGCTTTTTCATATTATCAGTGGGAAATGTAATTATATTTGCAAGTATAACTACAATATTTATATACATACATAGGCGCAAGAGTGGCTGTGTGGTAAGTAGCTTGCTTACCAACCACATGGTTCTGGGTTCAGTCTCACTGCGTGGCACCCTGCGCAAGTGTCTTCTGCTATAGCCTCAGGCCGACCAAAGCCTTGTGAGTGGATTTGGTAGACGGAAACTGAAACAAGCCCGTCGTTCATATATATATATATATATATA
>NC_068987.1:89485684-89510403 GCF_001194135.2 Octopus bimaculoides
TCCACAGGGGGCTAAACAAACAGGGGACAAACAAGGACAGACAAACGGATTAAGTCGATTACATCGACCCCAGTGCGTAACTGGTACTTATTTAATCGACCCCGAAAGGATGAAAGGCAAAGTCAACCTTGGCGGAGTTTGAACTCAGAACGTAATGGCAGACAAAATACTGCTAAGCATTTCGCCTGGCGTACTAATGTATGTATGTATGTATGTATATATATATATATATATATATATATATACATACACACATACACACACACACACACACACACACACACATACATGCACACACATGCACGTACACACACACATACACACAAAGTATAGGGGTTTAGTTCACATGTGATCTAAATGATTAGGTGCTCTAGGTAAGTGCTGTAACGGATTACTAGATCCCCAAGGTTATAGCCGAGACGGTAGTTAGGCAGCCATTGCAGATTTCTGATGCAGCGGATATATAATTGTTAAACAGGATGTCAAACATTAAGGCAAGGCAAACATCTCAAGTCGTATACCACTATGTTTATAGAAGAGCAATTTGGCAGAATCTTTACCAGAGAAAATGTTTTATGTTCTGAGTTCAAATGTCTCTGAAATCAACTTTGCCTTTCATCCTTTTGGTTTTGATAAAATAAATACCAGTTGAGTACTGGGGTCAATGTAATTGACTAACCCCACTCCACAAGATTTCAGGCCTTGTGCCTATAGTAGAAAGGCATACATACATAGAGAGGGGGGGAGTTTGATTAGTTTAGGCAAGGAGATGAGTGAAGGGGGTAGTGGAGAGAGTAAGAGAGTAAGGACTTTTGAAGGAGAGTATGGAAAGGACAGGGGAGGGGTTAGTGTCAGGGATTAGTAAGAAAGAGAAGGATAAAGTAGAAGGAATGTTGGGGTTGGTTGTAGAAGGGGGGGGGGCAGTGTTATCCTACTTTATGAAGATGAACATAGCTGGAAGGTGTGAGGGATAAATATTAAAGAAAGAAAGAGATGAGTGGGAAGAACACCTGATGAAGGTGTCGGGAGTGGGGTGGGGCATTGAAAGAAACAGGGGGGTCATGGGGATGTTGAGAGGGGTGGTGGAGAAGCTGGGAGGAGAGAACAGTGAAAGGGAGGGTTAATTGTGTGTGTGTGTAGGGGGAGAGTGTTCAAGCTGACGGATGAAATAAAAGTGATTAGAGAAAGAGGCTGGAGTGTAAGGGATGTGGCTGTGTGGTCAAGAAGCTTGTTTGTGTGTGTGTGAGTGTATGTATGTATATATATATATATATATAAACACACATACACACACACAAACACCTATATATAAAGATAAATTTCCAAATTTTCGTTGGCATAGATATAGAATCCAACTGGGTGCCATAGTCGCATTTACCAGTTATTAATGCTGGCTAACCTCAGTGAGTGCATTAAAATCTCTATTTAGTTTGATCTACTAACCTCAATCTTCACATTGGTAAATCCGTATGCCTCTATAGAGACTGCATGTGAACCATTCTAGGCTGTAGTCTGTTTTGGCATGGTTTCTATGGCTGGATGCCCTTCCTAATACTAACTACATTACAAAGTGTACTGGGTGTCTTTTACATATCATATATATGTGAGCATGTATGTGTTTGTGTGTGTGTGTATCCTTGTCTAGACATCATGCAATGGTTGTAAGTGAGCATTATTGTCAAATACGTGAAGTTGTTCATTTCTAGTCTTGTGTGAAAAACATGTCTAGCTATTGAAAAATATTTCCTAGCTTTGAAACAAGTGTCAGTTAATAATAGAAAGGGCATTTGGCCTTAAAAAAACCTGTCTCAATAAATTCCATTTGGCCCATGTGAGAATAGAAAGAGAATTTTAAATGTTGATGGTATATACACACACATATAGAAAGATGTCACATGCTTGGGCTGTACATACACACACATACAACTAAAGTGGAAATCCTACCAAACCTGCTTGGTTAGGAGGGTAGTTTTTGTCGGGCATTCTGCAGATGAAAAACAAGACCTGTCAAAGGATGGTTGAACTCTGTGGGGTCAACAGCCATCGAGTAGCTGGGAGTGAGAACCACCACATCTTTATTTAGACCTCTCACCAGGAGAAGGAAATTCTGAAATATCAGCTGCTTCGCTTCAACATTGGAAGATCTTGCTTTTGTTTCTGGACTGTTTAGCTTTTGTGTTGTTGAGCAAAATGTTATTGACTTGAAAGTTTAGCATAGGCATTGTTCACAGCCATTGTCGTTCACGTCTTGGAATAATTTATCAATGATAGTTATACTGATCTACAAGTTGACAATTGCCATCATCATCATCATCATCATCATTATCATTTGACGTCCGCTTTCCATGCTAGCATGGGTTGGACAATTTGACTGGGGACTGGCGAACCGGATGGCTACACCAGACTCCAATCTGATCTGGCAGAGTTTCTACAGCTGGATGCCCTTCCTAATGCCAACCACTCCGAGAGTGTAGTGGGTGCTTTTTACGTGCCACCTGCACAGGAGTCAGTCCAATGTTTTGTTCACATGCCACCAGCACAAGTGCCAGTAAGGCGAAACTGGAAATGACCACGCTCAAATGGTGCTTTTTATGTGCCACCAGCACACACACACACACATATATATATATATATGTATATGTATATATGTATGTATATATGTATGAAGTTGTGTACACACACACATACAATTAATGCATGCAATGAGATAAATGGTAAGTTGGATGAATGGATGAGAGAAGCTGTTGTTTTTGATTTATCACTCATTTATTGATTTGTCAATCATCTGACAGGAGCATCCAATGAAGAATGAGTCAAAGACAGAAAGTTCCTTTTCTGCAGTGGTTTTATTGGACAGGTTCTGTAGTTATGTGTGTTCATAGTGAAAGGAAACTATTTCTGTGGAAGTGGTAAATGTGTAAATGCTGAAGTTATATGCAAATAGCAAAGAGAGTGATGATGTGAGAAAAAGCAGGATGAGTGGGTGAAAGGAACATGACAGTGAAGATAGACGCAGAGTGATTGAGGTGAGTGATGATAGTGGAGTGATAGTAATAGTAATAGGGTGGTCAATGGTAAGAGGTGTTAGATGTGAATAATGAATGGTCCAAGGTTACAAAAATGGTGTTACAAAACGGTGATGGTAGAATCTGTTGGCTACAAACAAGATTGTATATGCAATCTTTTATACATTGGCATCATGGTGAGTAAGACAAGTAGAGTGATAAGGATGATGGGTGGTGAATGAATAGGGGTAGATTTTATATGTTACAGTGAGTAGAGGAGAGGGTGAGAAAGATGAAAAGCTGCAGACATATTGAATACCACCTCAAATTACACAGACAATGTGGCGGGAGAGATGCACTGTCATCTTAAGTTATACACATACACTCATGCATATATACACATATACACACCAGTGGATATATTTGTAATTTATGGTGGGAAATTATGAAAAGATAGGTTGAAAATACACATGATGGTTTGTATTTCCTACAGCTGATTGCATAACAAAACAGGTTCTACTGCATGGCTGAGCAAAATACTGTGATATCAGCCTATTGAGAAAATATACATCAAAGTTGTACAGCCTGAATTCACAGCCATTGTTCCTTGTAACTGAAATACTGACATATTTAATGTTAAGAAAGTCTTTTAAATCATTGACCTTAAAGAAACTAATACAATATTCATGAATATCAATGGTATATTGAATCTTTTTCTTGCCTCATGCAAGCCGAAGTTGAACGACATTTATTCTGAAGCTAGATGTCCTTCCCTGTGCCAAAATGTTTTTAAAATACATGAATAAACCAATGAGAAGCCTTTACGTAGTCACTCAGACTGTTATCAAAAGCAGCCAATTTCCCTCAAATTACACTCTGCCATATTTAATAAAATAGCACACATGAAATAATGTAGTAACTGATTATTAAAAAAAGAAGATGGGACGACCATGGTTAGAACACCTTTAATCATAGATCTGCTTAATTATTTCTAACCTTGGGGATAAACATACATACACAGAAATATACACATAAAGAGAGGAAGAGGGAGGGAGGGAGGGAAAGAACAAGGGAAACATTAAAACAGCACCTAATAAGCAGCAGCCAAACAGCTGCACCAAAACATCTCATATCTACAAAATATGCAGCAGCTTGTCAGTGCTGGTGCCACGTAAAAGGCACCCAGTACACTCTGTAGAGTGGTTGGCATTAGGAAGGGCATCCAACCATAGAAACCATGCCAAAACAGACAATTGGGACCTGGTGCAGCTCTCCAGCTTGCTAGTTCGAGCTAAACTGTCCAACCCATGCCAGCAGGGAAAACAGACATTAAATGATGATGATGGTGGTGGTGGTGGTGATGACATACTTGTTTTATTTATGTTATTGCTCCATTTCAAATACACACTGCATACCAAAGTATTGTATTGTATACAAGGCTATAAAAGATGGCTATTCTTTTCTTTTTTAATTATTATATTAGTACACAGGTTTCAGTTCACCAATTCTGTAAAAGTACTGAGCTGTGCTCCCTAATTTCCATTTAACCCTTTCGTTACCAGATTTCTGTTCAAATGCACTGTTATTGTTTCAGTTAATTTTAAAAATTATCTAGAATTAGTAAAATACTTTTGTTATATACTAAGCTGGTGTTTGGGACCTAAATTAACTTGGAATTTTTATGGAAGGGTTCCATTTAGATCCCTTTAAAACAGTTTGTATTGGAGAAGCAAACGTGGGCTCAGGCAGGGTGGAACCAAGAGAGTTAAATACCAGCAGCTCCTGTTAGACAGCCCTACTTTTTGCACCTACTCCACACACACACACACACACATATATATTCTTTTATTCTTTTACTTGTTTCAGTCATTTGACTGCAGCCATGCTGGAGCACCGCCTTTAGTCGAACAAATCAACCTGAGGACTTATTCTTTATAAGTCTAGTACTTATTCTATCGGTCTCTTTTGCCGAACCGTTAGGTTACGGGGACGTAAACACACCAGCATCGGTTGTCAAGCAATGTTGGGTGTGGGGGACAAGCACATATATATACATATATACGATGGGCTTCTTTCAGTTTCCACCTACCAAATCTACTCACAAGGCTTTGGTTGGCCTGAGGCTATAGTAGAAGAAACTTGCCCAAGGTGCCACACAGTGGGACTGAACCCAGAACCACGTGGTTGGTAAGCAAGCTGTTCACCACACAGCCACTCCTTCGCCTATATATATATATATTTAATATTACATTTTTTCACTCATTTGGCTGTGGCCATTCTGGGTCACAACACTGAAGGATTTTAATTGAATAAATTGACTCTGGCACTTAGAGTTTAATTGCGTACAGGGAGTGAATGTGTGCTCTTTGCTGTCAAGTCTCACGAATGAACCTTATTTGAACCGAATAATGACTGGTGACGAGAAATGGGTTCTCTATAAAAATGTCAAGAGATGATGACAGACGGTAGGGAAAGGAGATACACCGGCACCCCAGGCTGAAGAAGGTCTTCACCCATGCAAGGTGTTGTTATCTGTTTGGTGGGATATGAAAGATTTAATCCACTTTCAACTTTTAAACTGAAACCAATTGATAAATTCTTCTAGTCGGCGTTAGAAGAAAAACAACCATCTTTGGTTTCAAGAGGAAAGGTGTTTTTCCATCAGGATAATGCTCAGCCACATACAGCGAGGATGACATTCCAAAGGCTGGAGCAGTTTGAATGGGAAACGATACTCCACCTACCATATTCGCCGGACGTTGCTCCGTCTGATTATCATTTATTCCGCAGTTTTCAAAATAATTTGAACGGAAAAAATATGAATTGTGTAGACGAGGTCAGAACAGTGCTGGAGGAGTATTTTTCGTCACGGGCAAGTGAATTTTAGAAGAGGGGCCTTGTAAGTCTACCAGATAGATGGAAGAGCATTGTATAAAAAAACTGCATTATTTATGGGAAGACCCAACACACACACACAACACCTCTTTCCCACATGCACCTCCCTCCCTCACCAGCGCTCTCTTAAGTATGCTTTCTCTTTTGCTCTCTTCGTCTCCATCTATTACCCCCCCCCTTCTCCATCATGAGTGCTCTCCCTTCACAACGCTTGTTTACTTGTATCCTTCCTAAGCATCTTCCCAAACTCGTTTGCACGCTTATTTCTGTTTAGCTGAATGCTTTCCTATGTCTGTTTTCTCCTGTTGATATACTTCATAACTCCCCAACGCTGCCGTGTATTGCTACACATTGATTTCTACTTCTTACACGCCTCACACATCTCCATTTTTAGACACAGTAACAATAAGCCCCCACATAAAAGCAGTCATGTTGTACATGTTCATCGACAAGCAGCTCTATCAATTATTCAACTACCCATCCACATATGTTTATACATACATTAACACGCATGAGAATACATTAATGTATTCGTGGGGGCATACCTGTATTCAGAATTATAAAAACTAAATTTTAATTGCAATATTTTATTTATCAACACAATGTTTTTTCAAAAGGTCAGATATGAAGGACATTATCGTTTATTACCTTATTGGTTGATCGATTTTAATAGAAAAAAAGTAACAAAAAAGACTTAAAATGAGCAACAAAAATAATTTCTACCTCGTTTTATAATTTTGGATGTTAGCAGTGTTGACGCAGTGTGACTGTTGCCAGTGGCTGTTGGCAAATATTCAATGAAAATTCAATGCTAACTCACAAGTGGGGGTGGGGAATTTTCCAGTTAACTGGAGAATTAAGCTATATTTTGTCGTTTATCTTGCTAGTTTAAAAATAGACAGCCACACCCAATTATATAAGCTTTTTCGCTGCCCAGCTATACAAGTAAATTTTGTTTTATATTGCACCACAAAGCAGAGGACAAATATGGAGCTGTTTTAATGAAGACACAGAAAAAGAGAGAAAAAAAATCGAATTGGAATGAAAGTCAGTGGAATTGAAGCGTTGTGAATGGGGTGTATTGTTGTCTTTTAGTCAGAGACATCAGGGGAATGACAGTAAGTTTTGGTGAGGGGGAGCATCATAGATTGCTGATATTAATGTAATTGATGACTAATTTGAATTTGTACAGGTTGGTGCTTCTTGACAGGTAGGGATTCCAGAGAGTTACTGGTGTAAGAAGGACAAATTGGAAAAATGTCTGGTGCAGAGTGGGACGAGGCATGAGGACATCTGGATGATGAGAGGGAAAGAGAAAGGTATATTAGGTGGGCTTGGGTGGAGATAACCAGCTTGTTAGGTCAGAGAATCAGAAGCTGTGACAGCAGAGGTGGGAGATAGTAAGGGTGGAAGATGGCAGGGCTCTTCTGTATGTCGGATAAAAATGAAACTTTACCAATCAAATAAATAACCTTTTAGATGCAGAGTCGTTAGTGTATGTAACAGCAACACCATTGCATGTATGTTAGCCACACCCTGTGTGTCACTAGCATAGTTATGGGGGTGGAAGCCCTTGACCCATCATGGACAGCATTTTTTGTGGGGTGACACTTTACACATATATTGAATTTTAAATGGGATAGAAACAGCAACATCATGGGCCACTTCAGGTGGCACAAATGCTAGTGACATCATTGATGTGTATTGCACTTGAGGTTCGTAGAGGTTCTACAATTAACTAGGTCTGAAGTAATTTCTTGGCTTTAGTCTTTGAGATGCAACTTTGGCAATGTCACTTAATACTTCGAAGGGAGACACCAAAAATCCTGGTCAGTTTTTAATGTCACTGTTGCAAGTTGTTGATAAACTTGTCCTCTTTGATGTACCTATTTATAACCAGGTGAACTGGGCAGGTGAAAGAGCTAGGAGACTATGATGAACAACCCAACATTAATTACAAGATACAAACTAGCAGGTGTCCACTACCAAACTGATTTGGCCCTCAGCTGATATTGTGTGTGTGCATTCAGTTTCTCAAATCACTCAACAGTGCTGATCTTTAGCTCCAAAAATTTCAAGATGGGTGCAAACATGGTTGCGTCATTAAGAAGCTCACTTCACAACTATATGGCTCGAGGTTTGATCTAATCATGTGTCACCTTCAGGTGTCCCCTAGCCGAGCCTCATGTTAACTAATACCTTAAGAGTGGAATTTGGTTGATAGAAACTGTATGGAAGCCATCATGTGTATAACTAGTAACACTAACTGGGCTTTACAGTTAAATAGATCAAAATAAAAAAAAGTTCCAAGTTGTTCTCATTTAATTGTTCTAAGCAGAACATCAACAATGGTTTGTGAACTTAAAAATCTAAATGGTTATTGATTTTCATTTAACTTGGGGAAAAGTGATTGCTTCTATAATCTATATAGACCATTCTTGGTCAATATTGTATATATGTTTACACTGACCAACAATAAATTTGGTGGGTGGGAGGTTCTTGTGTCAGAGTGAGAAATTTATTAAATTATTCAAATAGTAAAGTTACTTATATAAAATTATTGAAACTACAGAAAAAAAAAAAAAATTTGGAAACACTCGATATTTTGCATCTGTCCCAGTTTGCTATGATCCATGATCAATGATCTGTTCCGTGTCACTGAAATAGAATCTGAATCACAGAACAGTAACACTGATCTGTGCTATTGAAATGTGATCTGTGTTACTATTATTATTTTTTACATTTTAACATTATGCTTCACATTCCCAAACTCTGCGACTGATTTCTGTTGAGCAAACAGTGAACTGTTTTGTCTGTGTGTCTTGATATAATTGTGGTGGTTTTGTGCGATGGTTGTGGTAGTTGTGGTGATTGTGGTAGTTGTGGATGTTGTTTGGCTTCTTGTCATTCCTGATTCTGCAGAATTATGATCAAATGTCTTCAACAAGACCAATCCATTTTTAGATGTATGTCAGACTACATCTAAAATTTATGATTTGAAAGAAATTTGGGTGTTCTTTTTAACATGTTCACAAACCACGTAGATTCTTTTCTTTTGGATCTTGTAGAATGTACTATTAAAGATAAAAGCAAAACTGACAAACATCTCATCCATGTGTGTGCATGCATGCGTGTGTGTGTTTTGTGCATGTGCACGCATGCATGCATGTGTGTGTGTATGTGCATGCATGTGTCTCTGTGTGTGTGTGTGAGTGTGTGTGAAGGCATATGGCTTTGTAGTTAGGGCATTTAGCTCATGATTGTAAGGTCGTGAGTTCAATTCCCAGCAACGCGTTGTGTCTTTGAGCAAGACACTTTATTTCACGTTGCTCTGGCAAAAATGAGTATTACCTGTATTTCAAAGGGCCAGCCTTGTCACACTCTGTGTCACGCTGAATCTCCTCGAGAGCTACGTTAAGGGTACACATGTCTGTGGAGTGCTCAGTCATAGCCCAACTAATTAGGGAGTGAGTCAGTTTAGATGAGATCCAGTTTGGGTTCGTGCCAGGGAAAATCACTACTGATGCTATATTTCTGGTAAGACAGCTGCAGGAGAAATACCTAGCCAAAGATAAACCTCTGTACCTGGCTTTCGTTGATATGGAGAAAGCCTTTGACAGGGTCCCCTGGTCCCTTATCTGGTGGTCACTGAGGAAACTAGGGATAGATGAATGGTTAGGGAAAGCTGTGCGAGCCATGTGCAAGGATGCTGTCAGTAAGGTGAAGGTTAGCAACGAGTACAGTGAAGAATTCCGGGTAGAGGTAGGGGTCCACCAAGGTTCAGTCCTCAGTCCCCTCCTTATGAGTGGATTTGGCAGATGGAAATTGAAAGAAGTGCATCATATGTGTGGGTGGGGAGCATGTTTGTGTCTTTTTGTCTTGACATTGTGTCATAGTTATAAATGAGTGTCATTGTCATACAAGCAGTGTTGTTCATTTCCAGTGTTCTGTGAAAACATGTCTGGCCATGGAGGGCAGGGGGGAATATTACCATACTTGGAAACAAGTGGGGGTTGGCAACTGGAAGGGCATCCAGCTGTAGAAAACCCACCTCAGTACGCTCCATCCGACTCCTACAAACTTAGCAAAGTAAATGTGGAAAGAAACAAACTTTAACTGAACATTTCTCCCATCTCTGAAAACCTGTAAAGGCCAGGACATAGTGTTTCGCACCGTCCTGCTACACCAAAGCAATAAATAAAGACAAGCATAGCAAAATATCTGTTGTAATAGATTTACCCTGAAGCCCTTTGAGTTGGCAGCCCAATAACATGCTCATTTAGTCACTTCAGCTATAAGCAAACCATCTGGACACACATACCAGCTTAAAAATTGATACCCATTCACAATGTTTAGAATGAAACTAGATGTGACAAACTCACTGTCCACACACAGGTAGACACCATTGCTGTTTGGCTCCAGGTCAGTCATGATTCCAAAAGATTTATCTTCAAAGCTGTTACAATCATGATCATGTTACTTTTAGGAGGATCTTAGATTGCGTTGTATCATGTGTCTGTTTGAACTTTTTCAAGACAACACGGTATAATTTGAGTGATATTTGGGTGCTGTTTCTAACCAGGTGAGAAACTCTGTAAAAGCTCATTATTATTATTAGTTTGAGAAGGAAAGGTGGTGTGCCTAGTTTTTAGAGCAGAGGAAGAGATAACTATGATGGGGATGCAGAAAGGGTGATTATAAATGTTTCACTTGAATTTTAAGGGTATGGTGGTAAAGATTTGAGTAAATTGATGGTATGAATGGAGTGTTGTGACACATGAGTTTCAAGAGAGGAGAAGCAAGTGCAAGGAGGAGGTTTAGATGAAAATGTGTGTGTGTGTGTTACGTGGAAAAAGGAAAATTTCTGAATGGATAAAGTATTTGAGTATTTACCTTAATCTAGCAGCAGTTCAAATCTATTGCAAGCATTTTGTCGAATTTTCAGAACTGGATATTTTGTTCTACATTACCATTTCAAACTACCTATCTATTCTTAGTAGGTACTCTCAGGTCATCTTGAAAATGTTACCTGTGCCCTTCATTCTCAATCTTCTGAGACATGTTTGGTCATGGGGAAATATTACTTAACTTGGAAACAGGTGAAAGTTGACAGCAGGAAAGGCATCTGACTAGAATTTTTGCCTCAACAAATTCCGTCTGACCCATACAGACATGGTCTCAAAGCAACGAAAATATTTTGGCAAATTAAATTTAAATGTTGAAGTGAATCTAACAGTTTTTGTGTGTTTCTTAAATAGCTTATAAACACCTTCCACATTGCAATTATTAAATTTTATTATATAAATATATATCTTCAATTAATGTACATTTTCTATGCTGGCATAGGTAGGACAGTCTGATAGGAAGTGGCATGTCAGAAGCCTACCAAACTCTGCTGTCTGTTTTGGCATGATTTCTATGACTGGATGCCCTTTCTAATGTCAACCACTTTACAGAGTGGACTGGTAGTTTCTTACATGGCATCAGCATCACTGAGGCCACCACCAACTAACTTGCAGGACAAAAACCCTCAACTGGGGGGAGTAGTATTGAGGGACAGAAAGGTGTCTTGCTTACTCAGGGGCCATTTATCCAAGTTATAGAGGGTTGTATAGTTACAGGGTAGTGTATAATTACAGGATGGTGTATAATTGTATAAAATATATATTTTATATTTATTTCCGATATATATATATATATATATATAACAATATATAAGAAATAGTGAATAATATATCACTGATATTTCAGAAAGCTTGCTGAGCTGTAAAAACATTAAGTGAACACACTTGAAACAACATCAAATTAAAACTGCTATTTGTGCATTATACTAAATGTATATACACCAGTGGAAGGGATAATGCTGAGAGTTTTGTCTGAGAGGAAATCTCTTCATAGAAATATTGTTAAAAACAGTGGTGCAACTTACTTTTGACAAGAAAATTTATGTTATGATTACCAGAATTGGATTAAAAAGACATCTTTGAATAATGTTTTTTTGTTTTTGTTTTTTCTTTTCTGCATTTCAGTTTGTTATATTCCTCTGGTATCTTGTACCTGCACAGAAGAGATGGTGATCAGTGCCAATTCAAGTTGTGCAAGTATTCTCGATGATATGTTTGATGAGGAAAGAAAGGGTCCTGGATCTTACCCCATAGTCTGTGCGTGAGTATTGAGTTCCCCAATGTTTGTTAATAACACCTGCAGTTAACACCTGGAGACTTAAATTATATAATTTTTGGCCATTCCATTTTCACTCACAGAAAACTGCTGCAAAATATAACACATAAATTAATAATTAATGAAATTTAGATGATTCTCATGTCGATTCAGAAACAGCCTTCTAATTTTTTTTTTTATGGTTTCGTCAGAGAAAGAAAGGCAGGACTCATGAAGCTTTTGTGCTTATAAATTAGTCATTGGTGAAGTAACAATGATTGCTTTTAGAAATCCTAGAGACACTACATTTTTTTCTATATTGTTATTTCTCTCTGAGTTATTTGGTCATCATATATGCCATATTTTTTACTGGTTTTCTCATTGGACTGTAGCCAGGCTGGGGTATTGCTTTCAAGGCCATTGTCAGTTTTATTGGTCTTGTACTTACCATATACATTCAGCTATAAGTTGCACTTTTTTTCCTTGAAATTTTCACCTAAAGTTGGGGATGCAACTTATAAGCACGTCCAATAAAAAATATCTCTAGATATTTTCTAGGTACAAGCCCTGTCTGAAGTTCCAACACTTGGAATAACCTAAAAGGATAAAATTTTACATTATAAACAACAGTTTCTAAAATGCATGCATTTAATAGGATAACAGTTGTTGTTAGTCATCTTCAGCTTACTGAAAGCATGGTTACTCAACAACAATTATGTCGGCACGATTCCTAATTGAACTTTGCTCTCCAGCATCGTAAAAGTCGCTGCGAGTTATTGTGGGGTCAATGGTAAAATTCCCGATTTGAACCTTGTAAGTTGGGAGTGCATCTTATAGGTGAGGGCATTTTATAGCAAAGTATATATGGTAAGTAGTATTTATTTTACTAATCTTAAATGGATGAAAGACAAAAACCTAATATCATAAGATATTTTATCCAATATTCTACTGACTGTGTCATCCCCTGTCCAATGGGATTTCTTCATTTTTGCTTCTTTTTTTTTTTTTGCTTCATTTTACTTTTATTTTAATTATGCAGATTAGTAGAATATGAGTTTTGTTTTTTTCTCTTGAGCAAAATGTAAAATTTGTTAGACACAGTCATGGCTGTGCAGTTAAGAAGCTTGGTTTGGGGTTGAGTTCTACTGCACAGCACCTTGGGCAAGTCTCTCTTGCTATAGAGCCAGGCTGACCAATGTCTTGTTCAGTGAATTTGGTAGACAGAAACTGTGTAGAAGCTCATGTGTATGTGTCCACGTCTTTTGTTCCACAGCTAATGTTGGTTTGTTTACATATTTGTAACTTAGTGGCTCAGCAAAAGAGACTGTTAGAATAAGCACTAGATTTCAAGAAAAAGAAAAAGAACAAATTTGTTCAGCTACATCCTTCTATGCAGTGCTCCAGCATGATTGTAGTTTAGTGACTGAAATGAGTAAAAACAAGGAAAAAACTTTATAACCTTTTCTCTCATTCTGTTTTTACATTTAGTTTCTCTCTACTTATGTATTTAGTATTTAGTTATCAATCTCTTTGTCTAACAGTAAAATTTTATTATATTTTCAGATATTTCAACGACTATCTTAAATGTATGAATCTCCTCATAAGTGAATGTGACAAAAAGTATCTTTTTACCTACAAAAGCTTCAAGGAATTTTACACACGTCCTCCTTATAGATGCCGAATAACTCCTACATACACTGGTGGTAAGTTACTCTTGTTACAATAAAGCTTGTTAGATGGGACAAAACCACATTTATGTTTCATTTCTCTTTTAGATATTTTCAAATTTGTCATCTCAAGAATCATTATTGTCATTTAGCGTCTGTTGTCCATGCTGGCATGGGTTGGACAGTTTGACCAGGGCTGGCAAGCTGGAAGGCTGCACCAGGCTTCAGTCTGTTTTGGCATAGTTTCCATGTCTGAATGCCCTTCCTAATGCCAACCACTCTGAGAGTGTAATGGGTGCTTTTACATGTCACTGGCACAGGTGCCATTTGCGTGACACCAGTATCTGGCACGACTGCAGTTTTACTTGGTTTAATGGATCTTCTTCTCAAACACAACATAATGCCAAAGATCTTGGTCATTGCTTCTGTGAGGCCTAATACTAGTAGCATCCCTGTACATGGCTTGTACAGCTCTCACCAACTACTCGTCTATCCTTAGTTTCCACATTGACCACCAGATAAGGGATCGGGGGACCCTGTCAGAGGCTTTCTCCAAGTCAACAAAAGCCAAGTACAGAGGTTTATCTTTGGCTGTGTATTCCTCCTGCAGCTGCCTTATCAGAAATATAGCATCAGTGGCACAAAGCCAGATAGCTCACTGTTCCCAGGGCTCTGACAATTATTGGTACTACTGCTACCTTTTTCATCGACCACAACTGCTTAACTTCCCAAGCTAACCTGTTATATCTATCGACTTTTCTTTCTTCCTTATCGCATACTTTGTTGTCAGCTGGGCATGCTATATATATGATCCAGCATTGTTTGTTTATTATTATTATTATTATTATTATTATTGCAGTGAGCTGGCAGAATTGTTAGCACGTTGGATGAAATACTTAGCAGTATTTCGTCTGTCTTTATGTTCTGAGTTCAAATTCTGCCGAGGCTGACTTTGCCTTTGATCCTTTCGGAGTCAATAAATTAAGTACCAGTGAAAACACTGGGGTTGATGTAATCGACTAGTCCCCTCTTCCACTAAATTTCAGGCCTTGTGCCTTTAGTAGAAAGGGTTATTATTGTTATTATTATTAGGGTGGTGGTCATCTGGCAGAACTGTTAGTATGCTGGACAAAAGGCTTAGTGGCATTTTGTCCATTTCTGTGTTCTGGGTTCAAATTCTACCAGGGTTGATTTTGCCTTTCATCCTTTCAGGGTGAATAAAACAAGTACCAGTTGAGTACTGGGGGTTGATGTAATGAACTTAACCCCTCTCCCCCAAAACTGCTAGCCTCGTGTTTACAGTAGAAAAGATTATTGTTGTTATTGTTTTTAATGTTGTTTTACCCATCTTTTTATTTCATTATTTTTTTCTCTATTTTATTATTTATTTTTTTTTTTTTTTGCAGGATGTCAACATATAGCAGTGTCTGGATGGGTTCTTCTTTTCGGATTCGCCTACTTTTTACTACTACAAATTGCTTGAGATTAGTGCATAGATAACAATTTTCTACTAGTGTACACTACAATATTTGCGTGCCATCTTTTTAGCCGCTTGGCCAGGAGTACGGAGACTGTGTATTAAATGCTAAAGGAAAAAGGAAAAAAAAAAAAAAAAAAAAAAAAAAAAAAAAAAACGAACATCATAAAGAAGACAACTAGACGGAGCAAATTTTCCATTTTTGCTTAGTCAGCATAATTTTTTCATTTTTTTTTTTTTAAAACTTATTGTTATTTTTCTTACAGCACAGAGTAATGGCATTTATAAATTGTCCTTCTAGTTATCAACATTAAAATTTTACTCTTTAATAACAATATTGGAAATAAAAGTATTTGAAGAAAATGGAAAACCTAAAACTTAATTTGAAACTTTAAACTCTTATGCCTCAATTTAACTAATATATTCAAAATCCAAGCTATAATAAGCCTTATTCTGAGCCTTAAGTCTAATTGCCATTAAGATTTTCTTAACTTCTGTTAAGATTCTGTTTTAAATTTTAGAACCTTAATAAAGATGTAAGAATAATAATTGATATAAAGCTAAACACTTTACTCTACATTCTCTCAAAGTTTTATGTCAGTTAATCTATTAAATGTTTTCTCCTTCCATCTACCTGTCTGTCTATCTTTCTCCATTTTTGCCATTTTCTCTTAGAAAGGATTTAGATATATAACCAGAAATATTTTAGCAAAGAAACAGGCTCACAATATGCAATTTCTACATCTACAAACTAACATCTGTTTATACATTTTTTCTTGCTTTTTCTCTTTGCACATCTCACATGGTATTTTAGCATGGTAAATCTGATATTATAGATATTTGGCATGTCAGCTTCTTTTGGGGAGAGGAGTTGCCAGTACATAGCAAAATGCCTATTGTATCTGTGAAACACACAAATTATAATTAGAGGAAATAAATACATTGATAAAATCTGTACATAATGAGAATTCCAAGTCTTATTGCAGAAGGAGTCATATACTATGAAATTAAAATCACTGTTTAAATTCAATATTAAATTCTTAAGTAAAAAAGGAAACATTCTAAATGATGGTAAGGTCCACATTTTCCTTATCAAATGAAATAAACTTTTGTTATAACAAGTTTAAATAATTTTCAAAAGAATGAAATATTAGGATGAAGGATTTTTTTCTTTATTTATACATTAAAATCTTGCTAGGGTCAATTTTGACTTTTTTAATCCTTCTGTAGTTGATAAAGTGCTAGTCAAGAACTGGAGTAGATCTACTCAACCATATGTTTCCTCTAAAGTCCTGTGTTTATGTTAGCAACTAATTATAAATTTTCTCTATGAATTTTAGTAAAATATTATATGACTCTATCTGTAAATGATTAAAGTAAGTGGATTTTAACAAGTAAATGTTTATAAAAACAATCTACTCTGGTAGACGTATCTCTGTTTCAGTAAAAAATGATTAAGGCAAGGGAAGTAATGTGCCTTGCCTAAGAGTACAGCTTAACGTTTATTAGTTGACTTTGAATTCTTGACCCTGCATCAGTAACCAGGTTTGATAATCAATTTAGTCTTTAAATATAAAATAAATATTTTGTATTTAAAACAGCAATATAATGACTTGTGGCCATTTAATTAATTCATTATACATTGATGTATTGGAACTTGAAAGATTATCTGCTTCGGTGATCTCCCAGTTTGTAGTTTATCTACCTTTATCATTGAGCTACTGTTGATAGCAATAAAAATTAAAGTGCATCTGATCTCAAAAGATTCATTAGAAAAAAATTAGGAACAGAATAAATTCCATAACCACCATTAAAATTAAAAACAACTGTAATTAGGTGGTGCAACTCTGTTAGACATCATTTGAGTCACTCAGTGACTGCAACTTATACAAATCTAGAATGATATTTCATCACTGACTAATATTATGATACTGTGTAATGTTATAAAAAATAATCTCTGACATGTTGTAAACTGATATGTTATTAATTACTGCAATAGGCTGAATTAAACCTCTTGGATTATTAATAATCTTAAAATGAAACATAAACCCTATCAACATCTAATCTAAATAGTGATCTTCTTCACTTTTGGTAAAAAATAGTATTTCAGATATTACACTTATTTCTAAATAAAATTATTTAAAAATCGAAATCTTTTCTCAACTTTTCAATAGATATTTAGAAGATTAAGCAGGACTGAAGTTTACATGGTTACGTTGCTGTATTTTAACACCAATAACTGCCTTCAAAATAAAATTCTATTTCTTCTCTTCCCAAATCTTAGTTTACTATTTCAGTAACAATTGACTAAAACTGAAGAATATATTCTCTAATTGTATGAAAATTATTCTAATTGCCAATTATTTTCCCTCAACTGGAACCTCAGTTCAAACTAAATGCAAAGTAAGTCTTGGAGAAATATTACAAGTTAACATAATATGTTATGTGTGTTACCAATAATATTGCAGTACCTTGCCCTATATATATCAACCAATGTTTTATTACCCTGCTATAATATCAATCTCACTCACTAGTGACCTGCATGTTCACTGGTGACAGGCACATTCTCTTTTAGCCTTATGAAAATCCTACAAGCAATTCATTAGATTTATTACTCAAATCATTACATCAGTGTCCTTTTACAGTTGTGATATTTTACCTTAGTAGTTGGTCACTTCTAGACCAACTATTTTTTTTCTTTTTTTAAAATTTTTGTAAATGAAAATTCTCAGGACTCATTTGAAATTTCACAGGTGCAGGAAAGTGACCGTGGTTAAGTTAAAGTTAGGTAAAACTAACTGTCAAAGTAGTTATCAATTCATCCCCAAATAACTTAATCAATAAATCCTGTTTTGTAAGAGAGAGCTCAACAAATTGGTTGTTGTTCTTCTTATTTGAATTCTGTGATCACTTTTTGGAAGAGCAATACGAATATTGTCAACTGTTGGAAAATATTTCCAAAACAACCTAATGCAATAACCTGATTTTAGTTCAGAAGGAATATTTTATGAACCTATGAAAGAACAAAGAACAAGAAATGTTATGACTTTGCCTGTATGATATTGACTATAAGTTATTTCTATCAAATAGATGTTAACAAGTAAATCTTTGTAAAAGCAAACAGTTTTCTTTGGTTGGAGCGTATCAATATTTCTGTAAAGATAATTAAGGCAAGATCATATATCATTACATATGATATTTTAATTAAAATAAATGAAAGAATAAAAATATAATCTAACTGAAATATAGTTAATTTATTATTCTTCGTAATGCAAGATTTTAACCCAGTTTTCTGCTGTGGTATCTTTCAACGTTTTGGTTATAATTTTTTTTAAAGTGAAAGAAATCTGTTATGAAGCTAAGAACAAAAAAAAAAAAAAAATCTAGAAATCTTTAAAAAGCTGCTGGCACAAGAATGGGAAGTCATTACTTTAGTATTAGTTAATTTTAAGAACATTTAACCTCTAGCAATATTTTTTCTTTCTTTTTCTTTTAAATTAAATAATAATTTCTAATTGAACTTTCTGAAAAAAATGGCCTCATCCTATAAAATGCAATTATTGCTTGCTTTTGGTGTTATATTTGTTGTTGCAGTACAGTTTGTACATGAAAGTGTGTGTATGTGTATGTATGTGTGTGTGGGCATGCATTTTTAAATATTTTCTTGATAGATGTTATGAAAAATGCATGACAGATTTGTGAAGCAGAATTTTATACCAACTTCTTATATGGACATGTGTATACAAGTTGTAAGTTATTGTTTGGGGGAATGAAAGCAAAAAGTTAATCTAGAAGCTAGTCTGATCACAGAAATCTCTCTTCTAAGTAAGTATATCATTACCTGATGAAATTTCTAATGCACCAAGTTGAACAACACGTTTCTCTACTCACCTCGCTCAAGACTTTGAGATATTGACTTCCTAGTCTCTGGCTTGACCTTCACACACTGCCATTTGTATGAACCAGTGACTCAACTGAGTTATCCATAACATCTGCTTTGGTAACAGCAATGATATGTTCAA
The DNA here is from genome assembly GCF_001194135.2 of Octopus bimaculoides. Lineage (NCBI taxonomy): Eukaryota > Metazoa > Mollusca > Cephalopoda > Octopoda > Octopodidae > Octopus > Octopus bimaculoides. The sequence continues at coordinate 89,504,910 of NC_068987.1, forward strand.
TATTTAGACATATCTGACTTTGCTTGCTCACAACTAATGTTTGTTTAAATAGCTTAAACCTTCTCACTAGAAATCTAATGTGCCACATGGGGGAACAATGAAATACAATATTTCAAATATTTTACTTCCTTCTCTTTCGCTCTCCCCTATTATTCTAAACAATTCCTTTATTTCTGTTTATCATCTTTATATACAGATTGCCTTTTTATAACCAATTATTATTATTTTTATTATTATTAATTAATAATAATGTATGAAACTAAACAAGGGTTATGAAATAAGAGTTACATTAACCTAATGGAAAACCCTCATATTGTGGCAGATTAATGTAGCAAACCGTCCTAATTCATACCTTTTTTGTTATAATCGTTGGTCTAAGAAACTAATTTTGGTGGTTTCAGTACAAATGGTTAGCATTTTGTACAGTGCTTAGAGGAAACTGTTTAATTATCTTTGTTCATCCAGTAATTAATATCGTTAACAGCAGATATCTTCAACGGTAGATGTTTCTTGTAAGGAAAAGATCAAGATCGACAACTTAATGTCTAGGCTGAATCATCTGTCCTTATCTTTACCATCAAGTACAACATCTTTTTGCATATTTTCAAAATAATGTCACATTCATGAGATTGGATGTCTATGACAATTCATATCTATTAATATAAAGATCTGACAGTAAACTACTGTCAGATTGGGTGAGGGCTTAGTTTTCCTCACAACTAAAGGTTGTGCAAGTTTGTCAACGAATATAAGAATATAGTTACACTTGTAAAATGTTTTAACAACAAAAATACTGCTGTGTGTTGTTTACTTGATTGAACTAAGAACTGTATGTACTCTTAAAGAATGAATAGTGATTGAATGACTACCAAAAAAAACCCTTTGTGATTAGAACTTAGACACTGAAGTCACCATTTTTTTCTTTTTAAACTTTTGTTCTGTTATCTACAGAAGTCCATGGTTGTAGTAGAGTACAATATCAAAACTGAAAGTAAGTTGTTTATTGCATTTTTTTGTTTGTTTTTGATCTTACCATTGTTTTGTTTTGTCAGGGAAATGTATGAAAGCAGAAACAAAGCTAGAAGCTGTTGAATATACAATAGTTGAGAGTATATCAATGAATTGTCTATGTCCATACCAGTGATTGTTAAGTCAATGCAATTCCAGTCAATAGAAAACGTTAACAATTTGCTCTTTTGGAAGCACTTTATACAAAGTACTTTTTCCCCCCTCTTTATCATAATATTCTTCCACATGTGTTGATGGTGAAATAACAACAATCAATCAATAATGCTAGTTTTTTTGTTGTTGTTTTTTTTTTTAAATTTTTCTCATGTACTTTCACAGTTTTATTTACAAATAAATTTTGAAAATTAATTTCCCTTTTGTTATTTCTATAATGAATAATTAATATTATTCTAATTTGTTCTTGCAAGATGTTCTTCAAAGTATGCAGTAAGGTTAATAAAGTTAAAATATTTCAAATTATTTTGTCATCATACCTAAAATGATTAAATTGTCGAACAATAAACATTTAACAATTTTTATGTGCACATGATAATTTTTCCATTATAGTGTGTGTGTGTGTGTGTGTGTGAAAGAGAGAAATTGCTAATCTTCATACTTAAGCTGCAGACATGTCTTTCATGGAAGACTGGGAACAAGCAACATGATTTGTATGATGATAAAATTCATTTAAAATCATCTCATGATGTGATTTTATATGGGATTTTGTGAACAGTAACACCATTGGTTGCAGGTTTCTAGTGGACGTATCTCTGAGTTACTGCATTTCTCTTGATAAATTCAAAGTAATGTTTGTAACTCAGGGCAAAAAGACTCTGTAGTGTTGAAGAGAAACGTCCCAATTCAGGCGGTGGAATGCATTGATGTGCATGAATGGCAAGTAGTTGTGATAAAGAAGTTACCAACGGTTGTGATAAATGCAGAATCAGCTTTGATTTGATAGTTTGGGTTTAGAGGAGGTGTCTGTGTGTCTGTTAAAGATGCATGCAGGTTATGAAAGTAGCTTTCTTTGTGAGTTGAGGGTGGAAAAAATTATTTCTGAACTGATGGTACCAGCTTGTGGGAGAGGTAAGAAGGATTAAAAGAATGGAAATCACCAAGGATGATGACTTGTGAGAAAGATGTCCTTGAAGCAGCAAAGGATATGGTGAAAAAGTTGTCGGTTTGAGAAGTTTGGAGAATGGTAAAAGAAACATATGTTTGAAGGAGTTGAAGAGGGAAAATGAATCGGAGTAACTGGAAGATTTTGTTAAAAGAGGAGAATGGTAGAGAGGAAGAAATTGATACATGTACAAGGATCAGTTTTTGGAGAGAAGTTTAAATAAAGAGCGTAACCTGGAAGACAAAGAATGAGCTATAGAAAAGGGATTGAAAGAAGATTGATGTCTCAGACAGAAATAGGATGTGTGGTTTGTATGTAAGAAGTGAGCTGCTGTTAGGGGTCTAAATTAGAGTTTATGTTTATAAATGTTAGAGAGGTGGGAAATTATCTGGCAGGTTTAGCTTTAGTTTTTGGCATTTAGGGAAGTGTAGAGGGTCTCAGCTCATCACCTTCTATGGAGAGCCTGGTTCTGATGCTTACAACAAATATATCTTTGCTAAAGATATCCATGGGCTTATTTGTGTGATGTTACATTAAGAATTATAATGTGACCGTAGTCATGGCTGATGGCTGTGCCATCTGACTGGCACCTGTGCTGGTGGCACGTAAAAAGCACCATTCTAGTGTTGGGTTTCATGGAGACAGTGACAGGTGACCAAGACCTTTGGCAATATGCCATGCTTGTGTTGACCTATCAAGCCAAGTGAGACCATAGTCATAGCCGATGTCAGTGTCAGGTCAATGGCACAGAAAATGCACTCACTACACTCTCAGAGTATTTGGCGTTAGGAAGGGCATCCACCTGTAGAAACGTTGCCAAATCAGATTGGAACCTGGTGCAGTCCCCTTCCCCCCGGCTTACCAGTTTTCAGTGAAACTGTCCAATCCATGCCAGCATGGAAAGCGGATGTTAAATGATGATATCATTCGAGGATAACTGGCAAGACTCTCTCTACTCTATAAAATAGAGATACACTGGATAGAAGATGGCCTAGAGTCAAACAACATGTATACACACCTACGCATGTATTGCGGCTGCCAATACATGGACCTGTTGCTTTACTACAGGGTGATTCAAAAGTCGCCATACATAGGAACAATTTATCTTTTTATAAGAAACAGTTTATAAGAACAGTTTCTTTTCTGTTATTTAACAAGCTCTATGTGGTTACCATTGATTGAATACACATTGCAATACGTTTACCCCACTCATTGTGAACTCGTAATAGCACATCTGGTGATATGTGTGCAAAGGCGTTGGTGATGCGTTCCTTCAAATGATTTATGTCTTTTATCTTTCCGTGATAAACCATGCCTTTCAAATGCCCCCAAAGATAGAAATCAAGAGGGGTCAGATCAGGGGATCCAGGGGATCTTATAAACTGTTTCTTATTAAAAAAATACATTTTTCCTACGTATGGAGACTTTTGAATCCCCCTGTATTATATGATTCTTATTTCCTATGAAAATTGATTAATATTTATGATATGTTTTCACAGAAATTCTTTCTGGAAGAGAATTTATTGCACACTAATCAAATATATATCAACTTTATATGTTAATGCTTTTTAATCCTGTTAAAGCATTTCTAAATTTTAATTAATGAGAAATGGAAGTCATTAAATTAATTTCTGTTAATGAGTCCAAAGAAGACAGTAGCAATGAGCTTTTCACACTCTTCCAGACTGGTTCTATTGATCTGGTTGATGCCCAGCCTAAATATCTGCAGATCAATGTCAGTAGGAAAATGTGGCTGGAGAGGGAAGCAGAAATCTTACTTGAAATTCTTGCAGCAGTGAGCTTTGCTAAAACCACTGCAGAAGTAAGTCATGACATTCAGCCAATCAACACACCAATTATTTGATAAAATATGTTAAGAACAACTCTTTCACATACTTATTGCACAAATGTATATTAAAATTAAAATTTTAATCTTCATGTCATCATTTTCATTTGATAACCACTTTTCCATACTTGCATAGGGAAAGATTTTCCATCAGTGGATGCTCTGCCGGTTGCCAGCCCTCACTTCTTTTCAGGCAAGGAAATATTTCCCCATGGCCTGATATATTTTTCACGGAAGACTGGAAACAAGGAAACGTAATTTGGAGGATGATGATGATGATGATGTCCATTTAAAACCATCACATGATGTCTAGACAAGGGTACACACCAATACACACACACAATTACCTTCTTCCAGTTTCTTATTTCTTTATTGCCCACAAGGGGTTATACACAGAGGAGACAAACAAGGACAGACAAAGGGATTAAGTCGATTTCATCGACCCCCAGTGCGTAACTGGTATCTAATTTATCGACCCCGACGGGATGAATGGCAAAGTCGACCTCGGCGGAATTTGAACTCAGAACGTAGCGGCAGACGAAATACCGCTAAGCATTTCACCCGGTGTGCTAACGTTTCTGCCAGCTCGTCGCCTTTCCAGTTTCTTCCAGTTTCTGCCTACCAAATCCCCTCACAGTTGTGCATAAGTTTGTAGTGGTGAGATAAGTTTCATTAGTCATTGGGTTATATTTTATGTAAATATGCCTAGGTCAAGTCTTTAAGCCATTGGAAGATTTACATTCATCAAGACAATGTAAAGGAACTCTTGTTAATTTTAGGCAGCTGTTGCTTACAGCAGCAAGTTCTTCTTGACAGCCAGATAGTCAATCATTTCAGAGTTTGCTCACTTGCTGCATACACAATGCAGCATTGGTAACTGAACATAAAGCATAACCTTTCAAGTAGTTGTTACATGACTGACTGAGCTGTCTGCGATTTTAATCACTGACATTCCTTTATGGCAATCAGACAATACCAAGGCAAGAAGACAAACATACACACACTTACATAAATATACATACATACATGTATATATATTAGAAGGTTGTTTGTTAGGGACAATCAGAGAGTGACCATGGTGTCACATCTATAAAGTGCTTAGCTGTATGGGTGACTCATCAAACTGAAATGGCTGGAGGCACATAACCTCTCTCTCTCTCTCTCTCTCTCTAATGTCAATGTGAATACTCGTCAGAGTGTAAGTATCTTGAGAGAAAAGCTGAACATTAGAAGCATCAGTTGTGGTGTGCAAGAGAGACGATTGCGCTGGTATGGACATGTGGTGAGAATGGATGAGGATAGCTGCCTGAAAAAGTGCCACACCCTAACAGTTGAGGGAACCCGTGGAAGAGGTAGGCCCAGGAAGACCTGGGCTGAGGTGGTGAGGCAAGACCTTCGTACATTGGGCCTCACCGAGGCGATGACTACTGACCGAGACCTTTGGAAATGTGCTGTGCGTGAGAAGACCCGGCAAGCCAAGTAAGATCGTTGCCAGTGCCCCTGGACTGGCTCTTGTGTGG
>NC_068987.1:89521051-89527607 GCF_001194135.2 Octopus bimaculoides
GGAGAAACAAAGGGAGGAAGTAGAAGAATAGGTGAGCAACAGGGGAAAAGAGAAAGAGAGGAAATACGAGGGGGAAAAAGAGGTACGTAGTAGTAACAGATATATATATATATATATATATATATATATATGTATATATATGTGTGTGTGTTTGTGTGTCTATGTTTGTCCCCCCTACATCACTTGACAACCAATGCTGGTGTGTTTACGTCCCCATAACTCAGCAATTTGGCAATAGAACGATAGAATAAGTACTAGGCTTACAAAGAATAAGTCCTGGGGTCAATTTGCTCGACTATAAGTGGTGCTCCAGCATGGCCACAGTCAAATGACTGAAACCAGTAAAGGAGTATATTCCCTTCTCAGATTCACAAACTTATTGCAGCAGTCCTTCAGTTTTTTTTAAGCCCTGTAAAAGTCCTCGGAAGGTGGAGCCTCCAGCCAGGCCTTTCACAATACCCTTAACGCCAGGAACTTTCCAGCAACCCCTCATAACTGTCATCAAATGGATCAGCAGTCTTAAAAGATGAACTTTCAATCCTCAACCATTAAACAAAATATTTTCAAACTCTTCTTAATCTCCCAACAAACATCAATGGTGGCAACCATTGACCGGATTTTTCAATTTCCCTTTCACCATGAGCATGATTGTCTCCCATCTCTCATTGAGACTCAAGCTGATGTGTGATTAATAGGCTTACTTTATAACTATGTGGTTTCCAACTGGTTAGGTCTGTTCACATCACTGGTCTTCCACTGCTATAGGACTTTCAGTAGTTGAAATGATAAATGGGGTCGCCATCAAGGAAGATCTATATGTCATTGGGTTATAGTGATAAATGATTAACATAAGTACCACTCTCTGAGTTTTTGTGATTAGGGCTCATGACAGGCCCAAGTAATATAACCAGTAACCGTGTGAAACTGCAGGTTATATATCGCAGTTACTCTCTCCCAAAAAGGATATTGTGACAATAGCTAGAGGTCCCTCACACCTCGTGATTTTAATGTGCACAATTACACCAACCAGGATTGGTGTATTTACATGCTAATTACCCCATAGTTGGGACTCTGTCAAGTGCCACTATATTGGGTCAGAGTAGACCTGGGAACAATAATGCTTTCTACTATAGGCACAAGGCCAGGATTTTGTGGGGAGAAGGATTGCCGTTTACATTAATCCCAGTGTTTCACTGGTACTTAATTTATCAACCCCGAAAGGATGAAAGGCAAAGTCAACCTTGGCAGAAATTGAACTCAGAAGGTAGCGACAAGCAAACAATTCTGCCACCTCGCCACCTTGGACCTGGGAACAAGAATGGCTAAGAGGTGGTTCCACACTCCTCAAAACCCTGGAACTTCTGAACCAGGGCCCCACTACCGGAGCAGTTTAAAGTCATACCCAGGACACACACATTCTCCTGTGTGTGTTTTTGTGGGTTTGTATAAGTATATAAATGAAACGTTTTCTGAAATAGCTGATATAAGTGTTTCTTTCACAACAATTACATTTTATTGTGGCTGTTACAGTAATATACTTAATCTCGTAACAAGGTCAGAAATACCGAAGAAGCTTTTAGTAATTTAAACGAAGAATAATTAATCAATTTTGGCAGGCATGTGTTCAATAATGATTTTGATTCATAATATTGACTGCTGAATTAGAAGGAAGAAATTTTTAAGGTGTTTGTTGCACTTTTATTAAATATTTTTTCCAGAATTCAACATATACAAAGGAAGTTTAATTGGCAAATGAGTAGTTAAAAATCTGAGTTACATATTATAGGCTCAAAGTTTATTATAATTGTTTTATATACAAAGGGAATATATCTACATGACTACATGGCTTGAAATAAATTTTCTTAGAATTCCTTAAGACATTTATATTAAAGGAACTTGTGTTGTGTTAAATAAGCTATGTAAAGATAGAGTATCATAAGAAAATATAGCTTCACTGTCAGTGATTTAAAGAAAATGTTTTATAATAACTTAAAACAAAATAATATTAATGGAATTAATAACAAAATTAAGTACAAAACTCAAACAACAATATCTTCAGTTATAAATTTTTTACTGATGTAGAGAATTTTAATAAATAATATCACAAATAAAACAATTGTATTAGATTATAAATTTTGTGTTGACAATAGTAAAAGATTGCTATTGCAGCTCTTACTTAAGATTGCTGCAACATTTCCAAAAATATTTTTATTATTAACTTTAATTTACTCAGAAAATTTAGAAGCAATTAACAAAGCCACTAATGAATGAAAGACATGCACATTAAAAATAAATAAGAAAATATCACAGTCTAAACAGCTAGAGCAATTTAAAAGCAGAAACTCTGAAATGGTATGAAGAAAGATGTGTGTATCATTCATGGATGTGGGTCTGTGTATGTGTATATATATATATATATATATATGGTTGTATATATTTATATTTATATATTGGGTAGCTCATTCAGGAAGAAGTCTTTTGAAGGTTATCGTCAGTAATGTTTTAGTTAGTTCAGTGATTGCACTCACAGCATAGTATATTTCATTCTGTGGATCAACTTCTGAAAAATTATAATAAAGTACATTCATATAAATAAAGTCATATATATATTCATATAATAAAAAAATATTTATATATATAAAACAAAGTGCATGGTGTCATATAACCTCTATAGTCAATTTTACCAATTGGTTTTGATATTAAATGAGATGTTAGATAAGAGCAGGGTTAAGTAATACTGTGTGGTGGCCAAGGCTGGCAGGTAAAGATAAAAATACAGCAACTACTCTTTATTACTGGAGGTGAAAAAGGCACATCTGGTTTATGGATGCTGTGAAAAAAGGCAAAACGAATGCCACAGACCTGGCCAGCCAGCCATGTATGGTTATCAATGGAAAGTACTGCAGAGTACAGCATAAAGTAGAAAATCTTAGAGAAGTGCCAAGTTTATTCTATAAGCAGCATAAAATGTTGATTATGTTTAGCTGAAAAAAGAACCATGTTGAAAAAATTCTCAGCACAACAACCAAACATCTACTTAAACTGCAGAAGGGAGGTTTTTAACCCTTGATCACATAAAGGAGAGTATATTTTATTGAATCTATGGGCCCATCATGACTATTATCCCCAGTTTTCTACTTTTGCCCCTATATTCTAAGAACCAAGCAAAAAGTATAGACGAAGAATACATAAACGAACATGGGCTTACATGTTTGAACATTTACCTAGCAACCCCAACCCCCCAAAACCCTCTGCATGTAATACCCCTACACACATTTTAAGAAAACTTTTGTAGAATTACATCTCTGAGGCCTTTTGAAGCCAAGTGATATCACACTTGAGATAACCCTTGCTCAGTTTGGTTTGTCTTTTTTCACAGAACTCACAAATTGGATATACTTTTTCACTGCCAGAAATGGAGAGCAATTATCATATTTTTTTCCATACCTACCAGCTCTAACAAGAATATGGAATTACTTAACTATGCCGTTATCTAATACCCTGTGCAAAACAAATTAGTAAGATTGGCCAAAATGGATCTATAATACCATATATTTTGATTTAATGTGTGTGTGTGTGTGTGTGTGTGTGTATGCATGCGTGTGCACGCATATAGGACAAAGTATGATAAACACTAGACACATTTTATATCATTTGCATCATCTGTAGTGGGTATTCATAGTGCTTTTGGATGCAGAACCATAACAATTTTTGGGGGGAACATTTTACTACATTATACAGATACAAAAAGAATGCTTGTAGTTGGACAGATGGCAAGACTTTTTATAAGTATATTCAAAGGAAAATAGATTGGGAGCAAAAAAAAAAGATAATAAAGAAGAGAAAGTGAGAGAGGAGCTCTAAGATCACCAGTGGTAGTTATACATCAAACTGTACACATATAGAAGGATGAAAAGCGAAGAAGTAGATTTCAGTAGAATTTGAACTTAAAAGACTTATCTGCTTATATCTAAACAAATACCATCACTAATTTGACACCAATCAAAATATGTTTCTGATTCAATATTTCAATTTAGTTACTTCCCTAACAACAGGGTAAAAACAAACACTTTATTGAGAAAATGGATTATTTTTTTACTTCAGATTTACTCATCTGTGATCTGATTTATCAGACTTATTATTCTTATAGGGCTTCTGATTTAATATGCACCATTTATAATATAGTTGTTCATAATGCTAATCCATTAGTCATCAGAGGTAAATGACTTATATAGAAAATTCAGTTAATCCTATTGCAAGTCCTTATTCAGCCTTTAGCACTTCTACAATATTATTATAAAGCTTATCAATTTTTAGCTTTTTTTTTTTTGAAATCATAATCCTCTTCATTGGTCATTTAACTGACTCAAACTACTCTAGTCTTTCTTTCATTGAAATTCCTTATTTAACGGATTTACTTCTGTAATTTTTCTCCTGTTATTGATTATTAATGTATCTGACACACTTTCACTACAATACTCTCATAATTGGTTTTCACCATATGTCTATCTGGCTAGCCTCAACAGTTGCCACAATTTTCTTCTTTAATTATACTTACAGATACATCCACTCTTCTATTACTCTCTCTTGTCCTCTGTCCCTCTTCCCTCCTCTCTCTTGCCCTCCTTCTCTCCCCCCTCTTCTCTCTTGCCATATATAATAGTTTGGAGGCAAATTATGTACGATATTATAAATAGTATTTAATTTTTGTGAAGGTGTCCAGCTGGCAGAACTGTTAGCATTCCAGGTGAAATGCCTAGTGGTATTTCGTCTGTCTTTGCGTTCTGAGTTCAAATTCTGCTGAGGTCAACTTTGCCTTTCATCCTTTCAGGGTCGATAAATTAAGTACCAGTTGTGTACTGGGGTCGATATAATTGACTGGCCCCACTCCCCAAAGATTTCAGGCCTTGTGCCTAGAGTACAAAAGAGTATTTAATTCTTGTACTTGATTTGCAAGACTGTTGATATGAACTGTTGTCATGAAACATATTTTGCTGTGTTTCTTTATTTTTATTTTTCAATTGGTTAACTGTTTAACTAATCAGTTGTTTAATTAACTAATCAATTGTCACTGATGAGGTCACAAAATGCAACAAACAGACCTTGACAAACCTTGCTGACTGATTGCTCAAACAATTACTCAAACAACAGTTTAGGTAATAGATTGAAGGGTTAACCAATTGACTAAATAAATAACATAGAAGTGAAATGGAACCATTGTGTTTGTTTATTATTGGCATAATGGCCCTCCTGAGATGCAGCAAAATCATTATTTACTAAAATTCTAGTTTTAGTGCTCATTGTTGATATAGTTCCAGTTTATGAAGATGGTTAGTCAATTCTGTATTTCTGAGATGAGGAATTTTTGATATGTATTAGCTGGAATGGTGTCAACATCTTGGTTGTTGTTTTCATTATATTTTGGCTATGTACCCCACCAGCCTTCTTCAAGTGTCTTGTGATTCACCTTAGTTCCTTGCCTGGGATTGAACTCAACGTATAGGTGACTGCACTGCATTTCAGTGCCTTTATCCACAGCACTATGCCTGTAGGTGGTACCAGAGTGAATTTTTAAGGCTTATAAAGCTCCATTTATGTTTTATACTGATTCTGTACCGATTGGATAAACAATTCTAATTTTCTGAGATGAAGAATTTCTACATTATGTATTAGACACAACACTAACTCAAACGTAATATAGAGATGGTTAATCTTTAGAATGAAATAAATATTTTGATATATGTGAGGCTGGAAAGTAATACAGCTGGAGACTTGTAAAGTACCTGATTAGTTTAGCTTTTTCTCAAGTTGTGGTGCAAGTTTATATTCTAAAATCACTACAAATGACTCATTAACTTAGTAGAACATTGGCCCCTAAATGCAAAACTAACTTGTTTTCTGTTTGTGTGATATTAAAATGTTGTTTTCTAAATTTGGCAGAAAACCCAACAATTTTGAATACATCAAGCCCAGTGCTTGACTGGTATTTTATCTCATCAACCTCAAAAGGATGAAAGACATAGTCAACCTGAGTGGGATTTGAAGTCAGAGTGTAAAGAGCCAGAAGAAATGCCACAAAGCATTTCGCCCAATGTGCTAATGATTTGTCAGCTTGCCTTTTGATAATAATAATAATAATAACTAGCAGAGATACCCAGCCTTGCTTGGGATTAAAATGGCATAGATTTTTTTTTTTTTTTACTTGTTTCAGTCATGTGACTGTGGCCATACTGGAGCACTGCTGTTGGTTGAAGAAATCAACCACAGGATTTATTCTTTGTAAGCCTAGTACTCATTCTGTCAGTGTCTTTTACCAAACTGCTAAGTTATGGGAATGTAAACACAGCAACATCAGTTGTCAAGTAATGGTAGGGGTACAAACACAAGACACACACACACACACATACACATATATACAACAGTCTTCTTACAGTTTCCGAGTGCGAAATCCACTCACAAGGTTTTGGTTGGCCTGAGGCTATAATAAGCATATATATATATATATATATATATATATATATATATAGAGAGAGAGAGAGAGAGAGAGAGAGAGAGA
>NC_068987.1:89527992-89530513 GCF_001194135.2 Octopus bimaculoides
GTAACAACAATACAAAGTATGTAGCCCTTAAAATGTTTTTTGTGTATTTATTGAGAATACCAAACTGTCTTACAAAGGATCTTGTTTTTAGGAATTCCCAATAAGTTATGAATACCCAAATTGTAAAGTCAGTTATGTAATAACATGAAATTAATTACCCTATAGTAAGAATTCAAATAAAGTAGCCCCGAAAAGGGCTTTAATATGCTCCCAGAGTATATAGATTTTAGGAGGAAATACTAATAAGGTATGTATACTAAAATCGTGAAACATGTTATGTAATAACAGGCTAATCAGATATGAGATAATAACAATTCAAAGTAATTAACTGTGAAAAAAATGCTTTTATTACCCTCAGCGGCGTTAGTGTTGGTATATTCGTGAATAAGTCACTAACTGAAATAAATGGATCTATTGTTTAGGAGAATACTATTTACTTGTTTAGGCGTAGTATTAGATAAATTGAGAAAATAACTAAATTAGTTCAAATACTAAGAAATAAGCATACTGAAAATGAATGGGTTATTTCCCTTGGAAGCTTAAAAATAATTCCTCCCACCGTTCACTCACGCCCAAATGTTATTCCTCCTGCCATTTACCTGAACATTTTTTCGAAATCAATTTATACTTAAAACCTTCCCAGAGGTTAAGGCCCATCGAGCTGGCCTTATAATAATAATAATAATAATAATAATTATTATTTTTACTATATGTACAAAGCCTGAACATTTTGGGGGAGGGGTCTAGTCAATTACATTGACTTCAGTGCTCAACTGGTACACATTTAATCAAACCCAAAAGGACGAAAGGCAAAGTTGACCTTGGAAGAATTTGAACTCAGAACATAGAGACGGATGAAATGCTGCTAAGCATTTTGTCCGGTGTGCTAATGATTCAGTCAGCTCAACACCTTCATGACGATGGCGGTGATGAGGATTTTGGCACAAGGCTAACAGTTTTATGAAAGGAGAGTACTGCATTGGGCTTAATGCCCAACTTGTACTTATTCTATCAAACACAAAAGAATGAAAGGCAAAGTTGACTCTGGTGGAATTTGAACTCAGAACGTTATGAGTTGGTAGAAATACCTCTAAGCATTTTGTCTGATGATGATGATGATGATGATAATGGTGGTGGTGGTGGTGGTGGCTCTGATTGCAGTGATGATGATGAGCTTATTAGATACAGTGCTCAGGAGCAATGAATAAAGAAATATTACCTGGATCATTGTATAAATGTAGATCCATTATTAGTCTTTGATACATGTCCATCATTGTATTTAGCAACATAATTCTATCTTTTGGTTGATTCATGACTTCTAATATTCTCCATAATGATGATACAACATAGTTGATATTAAAATTATTTTTAACACAAACCTACAGAAGACAGAAAGGAAAACAAACATTACACACTGGCAGTTTTATTTACATCCAAAACAAGGAATTATTCTTCTAAAACAAGATCAGTCATTATTCTATTGTTCTCTATTGCCAAACCAACACTGTTTGTCAAACAGTGGGAACACGCACACACACACACATGCATCATCATCGTTTAACGTCCATTTTCCATGCTGGCATGGGTTGGACGGTTTGACTGACGACTGGAAAGCCAGGGGGCTGCACCAGGCTCCAATCTGATCTGGTAAGGTTTCTACAGCTGAATGCCCTTCGTAATGCCAACCACTCTGAGTGTGTAGTGGGTGCTTTTTACGTGCCACCGACACGGGGGCCAGTCAGGTGGTACTGGTATTGACCACGCTCGAATGGTGCTTTTTACATGCCACCAGCACAGGAGCCACTCAGGTGACACTGACATCGACCACGCTTGAATGGTACTTTTTTATGAGCGTGGTCGATGCCAGTCCCACTAGACAGCTCCAAAGTTGGTGGCACGTAAAAGGCACCATACAAGCGTGGTCACTTGTATATATATATGTGTGTGTGTGTGTGTGTGTGTGTTTGTCCCCCACCATCTCTTGACAACTGATGCTGGTGTGTTTACATCCCCCGTAACTTAACGGTTCGATGAAAGTAACCAATAGAATAAGTTCTGGGGTCGATTTGTTTGACTACAGGCGGTGCTCTAGTATGGCTGCAGTAAAATGATTGAAATAAGTAAAAGAACATACACATACACAAATATATATATGAATGTGTGTGTGTGTAAATATATATACATACATATTATATATATATATATGTTGAGCGTTTCGACTTTAAAAAAAGACCCCTCCGGGCCAATCTCACCCGGGCCGAATCGGTCGCCCTCCGCAATCTCCGCCGCCGTGACGACATCGTCATCAAGCCGGCGGACAAAGGTGGAGCAGTGGTGGTGTGGCGCACGGACCTTTACAGGAGGGAAGCACTCAGCCAGCTTCACAATCCCCTCTTCTACCGCCTCCTCCCCTCCGACCCCACCCCCTCCTACCAACGGCTTGTGTCCTCCACAATCCATGACCTCATCTCCTCCTCTGCTCTCCCCGCTACCGCCACCAACCTCATCGTCCGCACACCTC
>NC_068987.1:89533244-89534559 GCF_001194135.2 Octopus bimaculoides
CGGTACCATTTTCCTCTTTCTCCGTTCTTCCATTCTCCGAACTTTCCATCTTTCCGACGAAGGGCTACGCCCGAAACGTCATACACTCTCTCTTTCCTTTCCTGAGCGTCCAATAATACTATCCATATCACGTCCTCACTTTGTTGTTTTTTTGTTTTTTTGTTATTGTGTTTTTGAACTATATATATATATATATATATTGCCAGAGCAGCTGTCTGGCTTCCGTGTCAGTGGCATGTAAATAGCACCATTTGAACATGATCGTTACCAGCGTCGCCTTACTGGCACTTGTGCCGGTGGCACGTGAAAAGACATTCGAGCGAAGTCGTTCCTAGTGCCGCTGGACTGGCTCCTGTGTAGGTGGCACGTAAAATATACCATTTGAGTGTGGCCATTGCCAGTACCACCAGACTGGCCCTCGTGCCAGTGGCACGTAAAAAGCACCCACTACACTCTCGGAGTGGTTGGCGTTAGGAAGGGCATCCAGCTGTAGAAACACTGCCAAATCAGATTGGAGCCTGGTGTAGCCATCTGGTTCGCCAGTCCTCAGTCAAATCGTCCAACCCATGCTAGCATGGAAAGCAGACGTTAAACGATGATGATAGTGAAGGGAAATATCATAGAAATATATTTCTATTAAATTAGTACTGACGAACAATTACCATATAATCAAAACATTTTAAACTTTTCTTTTTATATTATCATTCTCATAAACAACTTGTTCTGTAGCGAGGAAAGAAAAATAATTCTAATATCTCATAAAACAGAAAGACCTGCTTCGAAATCTTTTGCTCGAAAATACTTTCGATGATCTTTGATGTAAGGGAAATCACTAGTAAATATATCTGCAAAACATCAAGAATTATGTCCCTTGCAACTCCGAAGAATAGTTTTATCAAGCCTGTTTGTCCGACATCAGGGCAAATACCACCGTAACTGGCCTATCAACAGTGTATATACATTAAATATGATACATAGATGGCTATAGTTTGTAATGAATATATTCATGATGGAAATAATGACTTCTAACATAGACACAAGGCCACAAATTTATGCAGGGTGAGAATTATAGTCAATTAACTTAACTATAATACTTGAGTGATACTGTCTTCCATTGATTTCAAAACTGTGTAAGAATAATTTGATCTCAAAATGCAAAGAACCATAACCAAGTTTGGCATTTTGTTTGCTTCATGATGTAAATAATGAAAAACTTTAACATTTTATTTTTTCACTCTAAAAATGGAAATGTTATAAAACCTCCTGAACATCAAACACTTGGAAAATGATTTTATTTCATATTTTAATGAGAAGT
>NC_068987.1:89535036-89535786 GCF_001194135.2 Octopus bimaculoides
GTGTGTGTGTGTGTGTGTGTGTGTGTGTGTGTGTGTGTGTGTGTGTGTGTGCATGTGTGTGTGTATTTATATATATACACATGCACACATATGCGCATGCATGCACACACACACGCACAAACTAGGAGGAACAACTCAAAAAGAAGTGGCTTTGTAGTTAAGAAGTTTGCTGGGAAACCACGTGATTTTTGGTTCAGCCCCACTGCGTGGCACCTTGTATAAGGGCCTTCACCATGCTCAAGCTACTCTACAACTTCTGGCAGATTTTGTAACTGTACAGAAGCCTTCCATCATTGTTCCAAAATATAATTGAATGTTGTTGTTTAGCCCCAGATCAACAAGAAGCTATCTTGTTGAATAATTGCACCAGCTCATACACACTGACATCTCATTACATGGCAGAAAATATTGTTGGGCAATGGTACTGTGGACCAACTAGATGATACTCGTGTCTGCCAGAAGATAAATGCCTTCTATCCTGCCTCCCTCTCGCTCTTACACTTTCTATTTCATCCTATCAGAGAAACTGAAAATGCAAAAAGTGTAAAGTATGAGTTACTTATATACTCTTTTACTCTCTTTTAATTGTTTCAGTCATTTGACTGTGGCCATGCTGGAGCACCGCCTTTAGTCGAGTAAATCAACCCCAGGACTTATTCTTTGGAAGCCTAGTACATATTCTATTGGTCTTTTTTGCTGAACTGCTAAGTTATGTGGACGTAAACACACCACCATCGGTTGTCACGCGAT
>NC_068987.1:89535954-89537300 GCF_001194135.2 Octopus bimaculoides
ATATATATATATATATATATATATATATACAACAGGCTTATTTCAGTTTCCGTCTACCAAATCCACTCACATGGCTTTGGTCGGCCCGAGGCTATAGTAGAAAACAATTGCCTAAGGTGCCACGCAGTGGGAATGAACCCGGAACCATGTGGTTGGTAAGCAAGCTACTTACCACACAGCCACTCCTGCACCTATATCATTTCTTCAGAGAGATGGTTAGCGTAAAAGGCAATGTGCAGTATGGGATATCTAGTGAGGATGTGACAAGTGGTGAGATGAAGGGCTGGCAATGTTTTGGTAATTTATAATAAGCTTCATGATAATAAGTAGTTTATTTTCAAACCAGCAGAAAGCTGAAATTTGATAAAGAAGAGAATTACATTAAAGGAGAGTTAGTTTCTAATTTATTAAACAAAGAAGAATTGGAAAAAAATAACAAAATGAGACAGGAGAAACTGTACAGAAATAAAGAAAAATACAAAATCTTGGTATATAAGAAAAAGAAACTTACTGTACAAAAAGAAGACATCAGTTCTGAAAGTTCAGGAATTCGTCCATTAATAGCTTTACTTATTAACATTCTCGATGCTATACCGTCGCCACAAAGCAACATCAAGTTGGCAATGTTCTCGCTTAACCACTGATCAGGAAAACCTAAAATAAAACCATCATTTTTGTTTATATCATCATCATCATTATTACCCTTGTTGTTGTTGTCATCACCGTCACTGTCATCATCGTCATCATTGCCACTGCCGTTGTCGTCAACTTCATCATTGCTGTTTTAATGTTCACTTTCCATGAATTGGACAAAGCTCACTAAGGCAGATTTTCTATTGCTAACCTTCACTTGTTTCCAAGTCAAGAACTGATGTATTTACACAGAATGCTGGAAATGAATCATATGTATGGCAGTGACACTTCCAACACTCACACAATATCAAGACAAGGAGACACAAACACACACACATTTATAATATGATGGGTTTCTTCCAGTTTCTGTCAGCTAAATCCACTCACAAAGTTTTGGCTGTGTGCATGTGTGTGTGTGTGTGTGTGTGTGTGTGTGTCTACAGAGAGAGAGAGAGATGGAGGAGCAGTTTGCCATTATAATGAAGTTCATGACCATTCTATCTCATTTAAGGAATCAGAATAGTCTTAAGAATTGCAAATGCTGGTACAGTAATGCACCAGCTCCAGCACTCGATCCTCAGAAGAGGAACAGTTGGTAAAAAAACCCAACTGACTACTTTGAATTTGGTTTCTGGGCCTATCTTCACCTATGGTCATAAATGTTAGATAATGAGTGAATGAGTGTGATCACAAATAACAAATAGCCCAAATGG
>NC_068987.1:89537310-89548696 GCF_001194135.2 Octopus bimaculoides
GGCCTATCTTCACCTATGGTCATAAATGTTAGATAATGAGTGAATGAGTGTGATCACAAATAACAAATAGCCCAAATGGAGTTCCTTCAAATGATCTCTGCAGCAATGAGCAATGTTATTCAAGAGGATGTGTAGCTTGGAGATCAGAGAGTCTATCCGGGTTGAGCCATTACTTTTCCTCCTTGAGAAGTTACAGCTCTGGTACTACTGATATGTGATTAGAATGTCACTGGGAAGAATTGCAAGACAGATTCTTTAAGCTGAGTCAACTGGCAGAAGAACAAGAGGTAGACTAAGAACAAAATAGTTGACTGATAGCCATCACCTCTGTTGTTCATGCTTGAGAAATCAGCTGGAAAGAGTAATAATGGTTGTTTCTGATAGGGTCCTACTAGAAGCAACTATCATTACCTTTTTTCAATCAATTATTGAGGCTCAGAAAAAACTGATGGGACTTGTCCTTCATTACTGATTAAACTATAAAAGAAAGGAATATTCTATATGATACAGAAAGCATTTGCTTCCTGGTGTTATACAAATGAAATGAATACTAAGAAATGAAAATATAAGATAGAGTGCACATTACTAGAATGAAGTTTAGATCTGTCCCAGTTCAATAAATACTCACTTGTAAGTTCATCAACTACACTGACAGCATTGTCATTGGTCCATTTCTCATTATAGTGATACAGACAATGAATAGCATTGGCCATGTTACCAAGATTTTGCACTGACTCTTCGCAATTTTCTGATGTGTTATCACACATTTCAAACCATAGAATTTCATCTGTAGATAAAACAAATTTACATACCTTTCAAAATTTCATACTGATAAATAAATTATGCAACAAAGACATTGATAACAGTATCAACAAGTGTAATGATGATGAGGTTGACAGTAGTGGTGATGGTGACAGTGCTAATGGTGGTGGTGGTGGTGATAATGGTGGTACAGCTCCTGCACTGGTATAAGTCCTTAGATGAAAATAAATATCGTACCCATTTCACTGTTCAAAAGTGAATGTTAAGAAAAATACCAGTTATATAATGCATTCCAACTAAAATTGATATCAGTTCACAGAACCATTTACTATAGCAGGGCTATAGTAGAAGACACTTGCTCATGGTGCCACACTGCAGGATTGAACTGAAGATCACATGGTTAGGAAGCAAGCTTCTAAACCACACAGCCATGCCTATTCATAAATGTTTCACCTGAAGTATCATAATTTTAAATGCAGGCAGACATTGAATGTTTACTGAAGAACAGATCTTAAAGGTCACAAAAATGCTGGAGAAATAATTGCCCACAGTAATTTCCTCATTCTTTAATTTTATATATTTACATTCCTGATTTCTAATCTGATATTTCATCTACAAAAATATATATCTGTAGATGTGTTAGGAGTGTGTGTGTCTGTGTGGAGCATGTATGCATGGTGTGTACATTCTTGTGTGTGTATGCATCTGTCTGTGTGTGTGTATGTATGTGTGTGTGTGTACACATGCATTCCCAAATGCAAAATACAAATATATAAAGTAAATACATGCATACTTTGTGATGCTGGTCCATATAGTAAATACAATAACTTTGCTTGGTGCACCATAGGCCATGATTTAAAGATACAAGATAACCAAAAGGATCTGGTCGTAACAAATTCACAGTGATCTAGGAAAACTCGCCGGAAAAACAAACGTGCATCACATTCCATTTTACTATGCAAACCTAGTAAGAAAAAAAAAGAATCACTTAAATATGCAGTTCTGCAATGGAGACAACTTTTATTTATTTATTTATTGAAGAGTAAAAGCTTGTGAAATCAGTCAACATTTTTGGAATAAAACAATCACAACTGGTAGAAACTATAATGTGTGAAATATGAGTTTTTGCAAGTTAATAAAATAGAAATAATCAAATAATCAAATATCTTAGGGTTGTGTTCATGATTGCTGGGAGGCAGGAGGCTGAAATGAATGCTAGACTTGCAAGTGTTGGTGCATTACTGCTTCAAATGATCCAGCATTCAACACTCAGAAGAGAAGTTGGTAAAAAAGCCAAACTTGCTATCTTCAATTCAGTTTTCATGACTATCATCATGTTGGGCAATGGCCAAAAGAATATGATTATGGAAACAAGCAGCAAAAATGGGATTCCTTTGAAAGATCTCTATTTGACTAGGTGCATTGTTTGGAAATGAAAGAATCTTACCTAGTTGAGCAGCTACTTCTCCACATTGAGAGGTCACAACTCCATCATTTAATGTCCGTTTTCCATGCTGGCATGGGTTGGACAGTTTTTTAGGGGCTGGCTAGGCAGAATATTGCACCAGGCTTCACTGAATGTTTTGGCAGGGTTTTTATGACTGGATACCCTTCCTAACAGATTGGACTGAGTGCTTTGACATTGCATGATAATTGTAAACGAGCATCACCATCATGCAAGTAATGCCCCTTGTTTCCAATCTTCCATGAAAATATGTTTGGCCAGCCTTGCTTGGTGAGGGTAAGGACAAGGGCTGATGACAAGAAGGGTGCCAGGCCATAGAATACCTGAGTCAATGAATTCTATTTGATCCATACCAGCATGGAAAAGTGGATGTTGTAAATATGATGATGATGATGCTAAATACATGTTTGTATGTATATTGACAGCTTTTACGAGGTGTGGCTGAAAAGTCCCTGGCTTTGGGTAAAAGAAAATACAGGAGGATGAATTAATTATGATATTATACAACATATTCCCCTCTCAGATTCACACACTTATTTGTAGTGGTCCTTCAGTTTTTCTAAGTACTGTAAAAGAACTTGGAAGGTTGAGCCTCCAACCAGGCCTTTAGGTGATACCCTTAAAGCCAGGAACTTTTCAGCACCTCCTCATAAATGATGCAAGTAATATAGGTTGAGGGGAGCGAGAAATAGAGAGCGGGGGCAGTGAAGAATGAAGCTTATTTATGAAAGCTGATTTCAAATATGAATTCCTCTATTTAGATTTGTTTGAGGGAAGTTATATATTTATATTTAAATGGAATATTATCATCATTATCGTCATTTAATGGCTGTTTTACATGCTGGCATGGGTTGGATGGCTTGACAGGAGCTAGCAAGGCTGGGAGCTGCATCAGGTTCCATGGTCTGTTTTGGCATGGTTGCTACAGCTGAATGCCATTCCTAAC
Source organism: Octopus bimaculoides (assembly GCF_001194135.2). Lineage (NCBI taxonomy): Eukaryota > Metazoa > Mollusca > Cephalopoda > Octopoda > Octopodidae > Octopus > Octopus bimaculoides. The sequence goes on from NC_068987.1 coordinate 89,540,484, forward strand.
GCCAACCACTTTACAGAGTGTAATGAGTACTTTTTATGTGGCACCAGCACCAGTACGCTTTACATGGCTCTAACACCAGAGCCTTTTATGTGGAACCAGCACCGACAGGGCCTTAACTGGTAGTGGGGATAGTACTGAGGGATGTGGCCTTCAAAAGAAGATCCAGTATTTAAAACCTATAAATAGAGTATTAGTAGGAATGATTACCTGATGTTAATATGAGATACAAATTACCTGGTTTAGAATTCAGGATTGTGCTAACATTTCTTAAAGCACCAGTATGCAAACATATAGAATCAAATGCTCTTTGACATTCAGAATCATCCCATCCAGCAACCACGGTGTGAAGAAACTTTCCAAAGCATATCAAAGCAATACAATTCAAAGGATTCTCACAGTTCTTGGTATTCGTACAGATAATCTATAAAATTTTCCAAAGATGATATAATAGAAAATATTTTTACAGAATATTTAACAATATGCATGCAAATACACACACATACACACACACACAATGCACACACACACACACATGCATGTACATACTCGTTTATACAAGAGACAAATAATAAACTTGTATTAAAATGTGGAATCAAGATACCATCAAGAACAGAGAAAACTATTTCTTATTCAATCCCTCTCCCCTCCTCCTCCTAATCATCATCATTATCATCATCACCAGTACCAGCACCACCAGCACTGCCACCACTATTTAACATTTGTTTTCCATGCTGCATGATTTCGTAGAAGCCAAAGAATGAGAAGGCTGCACCAAGCTCCAATATCTGCTTTGTCATGGTTTCTACAGCTGGATACCCTTTCTAACACAAATCTCTTGAGAGGGCATCAAAGACAGGAGATGCAGCAGATGTAAACTTGACAGAAACATATTTCCTTCCATGTGGGCAAGATCGGAAATCTTGTTTTTACAGCTTAGGTAAGTATCCAAGTGAAGAGAGTTGTTTAGCATAATTCTTTTCTCCACCAAGCAGGGCCTGCATGTCCCACTGCTATTCATTTAAAGTTTACAACTCTCTGGTACTCTCCATTTGCTGCTAAAAATTCATGGTGCTTTCTTTCAATGACCAACTTATGAGATCAATTGACAGGAAGAAAAAATATACAGTTTAGACCTCTGGAAAAAGTTCAACATAATGGATGCTATGGATAACATAGCTGAGTTACGGGGTGAAATGAAGGCTTCAATTTTGAATATATGGCCAGACTGTATCTATGACTTTGGTGTGTAGTTGGCCATTTGGGATCATATTTGGCCAGTAGATCTTCAAAATTTTTTGTAAACTTTTATTTTGAAACACCATCAATTTCTTTTCAATACTTTTGGTTGTTTTCCAACACTTGGATCCATAGAGGAGAACGCTAAGTATGAAGCAAGGAGATGGAAATGGCTGGGTCGAGTTTGTCACTATAAACTGAACTCAATTGTCAGGATTAGCTTGCAATGGGTTCCACATGGTAAAAGAAAACATAGCCAACGAAAGAAAACATAGCAGAGAACAACAACAAAAGATTTTAAACATAGAGGGTTAGCAATGGAACAAGCTGTCAAGGTTGCTTTCAATGTTAGAAGGTGGAATGATCTTGCTGTCACCTCAAGTGCCACAAGGCACAATGAGAACTGAACGAATGAATGAATGTATCTATGACTTTACAAGTTTTTCACAAGCAGAAAGTCAACATCAAATTCAGAAAAACAGTTGTAAATGATGTAAGGTTTGAAAAAGTGATATGTGGTTGGGTTGTTAGTCTCATAGAGGAAGTTTATCTAAAAAGGAGATGATGCTGTTTGAATAAGAGTAAGTTGAGAATAGAAATGAGAATGTTAAAATTCTACCATTTCCACTTAAATTGACTACTAAGAATATTGCTAAGTGGATGCCTTTAATGTCCACTTGCTTTTCATGCATTTTAATCATATGCATCCAGTAGATCAGGCTTGTCTCATTTCTTACCACCCTTTGCAGGCCTCCTGCATACTGTGCTCATATCTCACTATCATGCTGCAATCATACAATCTGCCCTTCACACAAAGAGAGAAAACTTTTGTGGCCATCAAAGACCTCTGCTTGTTGAGTTTATTCCATATCTTTCTATATCTGCCCCAACCATGGTCATGGAAGTTATTCCTTATGTCTAATGAGTTGTCTAGGTAGTTAATGGATTTATTTTCAAGGAGTTTTCTAACAGCTATATGATTTAGTCTATCAATCCTATTTGAAGTCTTGGTTCTCTCTTAGTCCATTGTTTATGCCAAGTACACATCATAAAGTTCATACTGATTGTATTCCTATATTCTGAGTAAGACCACATGCCAGCTGGTACTGAGATTTCATGCTGTTTATCACTAGCTATCACACTGATATTTGTTGACACTTAAGGCATTATACTGTAAACCATATTTCAAGTTCAGAACTCTTTCTTAAACTCTTCAAACATATTCAACAAGTACCAGATCATAAACACAAAAGTTTCTGAGAACAAAATCACAAAACAGAAACATAATAATTAAAATGATAAAGAATGTAATGAATTAAAAAATTTAACTATCAAAATAAAGATATTTGTAAAGATACCCGCATAAGGAAGTCATTCACAAACTTCAATCTATCTTTTGTGGCATACAGGCAAGTCGACCGCTTCATAAGTAAACCTGCAATTAAAAATTAGCTTTGAATTTTCTTATGTAGCATTGATAAAAAAAAAAAGTCAGATATACTTTTATGAATAAATATACATAAAAATGTCTATCGATTTTTTTTTTATTACATGAAACAGTGATTATACCTTCTAAAAGAAGATTAATTTTCTTTAGGCAGCAATGCCGTGGGATAATAGAATTCTAAAATAATTCAACTTCATTAGGTTTATACCTTGTATATCTTTTACTTGTTTCATTTATATACTTGAGCACTGTCATTCTCCAAGGGAATGTTGAAAGGAGAGTAATAAATGAGAGGTAATCGTTTTTCACATCCTCTAAGTTTAAAAAAAAAAAATCTGGCTGCAACTCAGAGGATGTAAAATTCTGCTGTTACTCATTTCATTTTCTCCTTTCTACCTTTTCTTGAAGAAATATTGGATTTTTCACTCCTTACAGCAAGTTCACTGCTGAGTGGTTAGTGTTAGGAAGGGCATCCAGCTGTTAAAATCCTGTCTGGTGCGGCTTCGGCATGGCCAGCTCTTGTGGTACCGTCCCACCCATGCTATCATGGAACAAAGATGTTAAATGATGATGATGATAATGATGATGATGATATATATATATATATAATAATAATAATAATAATAATAATAATATTAAGGATAAAAGTCCAAATTTACAGGTAAAAACTCAATTAAATTCAATTTATCAAGAATTAAAATTAAATTAAGTTTCACAGTATATAATATATAAATATATAATTTAGAGAAAGGAACCAAAGTTCATGAACTCATCCATGAAAATCCACAGTCACATATAGAAAAAATTAATAAGTAAATACACTAAAAAGAAGTATAATAAAATACAAAGTAAAAATCATAAAATCATAACAACAACACTGATAGCAGCTCCAGTAACAACAATGGCAACAACAACCTTTTCAGGCCCAGAGCCCACTGAAGATGCACCAGAAATGTGAACACAACCAATACGCAAGTCTGGAAATATATCAAGTCAGTCAGAACTGCCTTCAAGTAGCACCTGTACAACCAGAGGTCCTCTTTCAGGATTTGGTGCCTCAAAGATGAAGGTACCCCATATGATATCAAGTGGAGGATCATAGAGCGGCCAGAATCCTGTATTAACAGGGAGCAGATGCTGCAAGCTTTGCATAGCTGAGCAAGCAAGGATCCTCCAAGACTCCCTGGAACCAAGATTATTGAATTCCTGGCAAGAAGTTTATAGTTTCTGCATCCATTTCAAATGCTTCCTGCTGCAAGCATGGGATGCCCCATTCATCGATTAGATCCAAAAGGTCCTTACAAGCTAAAAGCAACATAAGGACAGAGTTCCCAGTTTCCCTTTTGACCCACATGGACTGGTCTAAGGGAGATAACCCATCCTCACTGACCTGGATTGTTTATTCATTGTCTACTTACTAACTGACCATAACAGATTTCTACCTCTGAGGTTTGAAGAACTATATGGCTTTTAGCTGTAGAGTCTGACAAGTCGTCTATGGGGCTAAGCTCTTTATGGATGTGAAACCATCAGTCACTCTATGACCGGACGCATATATTTACCAAAATATACCTTACATGTTCAAGCTAATTTTAAAAAGTTACTCACCTAACTGTTTAAATCTGTAATAATATTCGTCTTTCTCTGATTGAGTTAGAATTTCATGGTGGAATGGATTTGGAAGTAAATGTCTGCCAGATGGTCTGGTAGTCTTGAATCCATCAATGAGATTTCGCATGGCTTTCGATGTAATTGTTAATATACTTAAGTCATCGACTAAAATATGGAATTAGTATAGAATTATCAAATCAGGAAAACAAATGCCATTTGAAATGAGAGAAAGTGTGAGAAAGAGAGAGAGAGAGGAAGAGAGATATATGTATATTATTTGTACATGTATAATGTTACATGTGGATATATGTGTATAAAATATCTCCAAAAAATCAAAATTTGTGACAATTATTGTCCTTAATTTTGAAAATACCTATCAAAAGATAGGTCTTTTAGATGAGAAAAACATGAACAAGAAGCTGAAAGTAAAAATGGGGGAAAGAGCTTTGGATAAATAGATATTGAAACCTATTCTTCTCAGTTTGTGTGTGTGTGTGTGTGTGTGTGTGTGTGTGTGTGTGTGTGCATTTCTCCATTAATTGTGAATTTGTAACTACTGGAGAAAGAACCCTTTTCTAGCTTAGTCTTCAAGTTTAAACATCAACAGGGTGGCCATGTATGTGTGTGTGTGTGTGTGTGTGTGTGTGTGTGCATGTGCGTGTGCATGTGTGTATGCATGCACATAACCATGAGCGTGCACGTGGGTGCATGTACGTGTATAAGCACAAGTGTGCATATGTATGTTTGTGTGTGTATAAAGGCAAATCAGAATGTTAGGGAGAGAACTGATGTTACTATATCAATTATTTCATAGAAATTCTCTACCTTCCTGTTTCATAATTATGTTACCATAATATAACTATAAACTAATATAACTGGAATGTTGCCCAGTAGATCTTAACTTAATCAAACCAGTTGAAAGGAAAAACCTGTATTATTTTCATCTAACTAAATATTACAGAAAAATGAACAATTTTGTTTACCTGAAAGATATGTTAAAAGATGAAACTTCAGTTCCAAAGGCAATATGTCAAAATAACCTAAATGTCTATGCTTCACTGTATTTTCTATTTTTTTCATCTCTAATCTGTTTGACCGTCTAGGCTTTTTGGCAGTGAGAAAAGATTTAAAATCTGTAAACAAATGAAACAAAAGCATATATAAAGATAGGTAATTAAAATATTTTTTATTAATCATTTGAAAAGAAAATGTTAATCTAATGAACTTTACATACAATTAAAATTAATTTTCAGAAAATTTGTTTAAAATAAAGTTAAATAGAAAGATTCCTAATTTTATATTTTTGTTTTGAGAGTGAGGTGACTTAGCTTGGCCTGTGGCTAGGGTGTTGCACTCACAATCACAAAATCATGGTTTTGGTTTCCAGACTCTCAGAGATGCATTGTGTTCTTGAGCAAAATACTTCATTTCATATTGCTTCAGTCGACTTAGCTGTAAATGAATAACTCTGTGAAGCACAGGCAACCTGTTCTGGAGTAATGAGATCTCAATCACTTATGCACCGTACCAACCAGATAACTGGCCCTCTCAGTTTTAGGACATGAGACAGTACTTACTTTGAAAGTGAATATAGAGTTGATTAACTTCAGTGTATTTCTGCTCCTTTTTTTGTATTATTGACTACATATAGACAAGTTTTATTCGACATCTTATTTGACTCAATAAAGCATTCAGTTCAGCACTTTACTCGCTCTACCACCCTCTCTCTTCTAATACAAATTTTAAAAATACCAATGTTATATTCAAATTTCTTCTCATTTCTATATGACTAACATATTGAAATTACTTTGCTCTCATGGCTGAAAAGACAGAATATTTTTATAGAGTTACAAACCCTGTCACAAACTTTATCAATATATATATTTGAGCCCACTGAGATTAAAGTGCCATAATCAATACAATGACTATTAACATTTTAACAAATCATTCTCAGTTAATTTTTCTCACTTTATTACATCATTTCATCATAAAGTACCAACTTATTTTATATGAATCCAAGAAATATTGCTGCTCAACACATTTTGAAATATTTTTCATCACTGTCATACAAACAGCATTGTTCATTTCCAGTCATCCACGAAAACTATGTCTGGCAATTGGGAAATATTACCCTGCTTGGAAAGAGGTGAGGGTTGGCAACAGGAAGGGTATCTGACCATAGAAAATCTACCACATGGATGTGTGTGTATACCTGTATATGTCTATGTTGTTCACATAGATGGCACTGTCTACTCTGAGATATTTCTCTTAGCTTATTATTGTTTAAGTTATATTTATACATATACTTACATACAGACATGCATATATACATTCAGGCACATATATAAATATGCATGTATATATATGTATGTACAAACTCATGTACACACATGGCAAGAGTTGGAGGGTTTGACAGGATCTGGCAGATTCAAAGACTGTATTATGCTCTTGTGTCTGCCTTGACTTGGTTTCTATGGTTGGATGCCCTTCCTAATGCCAACTACTTTACAGCATGTATCTCTTAGCCCCAGTTTTTCTTTCAGCACATATATACTGTGCCTTTCAAGCACTCTTACATTGCACATCCAATGGAACATGATTGTGTCATTTCTTTCCAGTCGTCTCATATCCACTGCCCATGTCTTACTACCATGCACCATTGCAGTTTTAACACAAACATCATACAATTTACTTTTCACTGTTGGCAGCAGCAGCAGTAGCTCCCTGGAATTTCTCCAGCCCATTTTTATTCTGGTTACTGTACTTTTGGAGCAGTCATCTCTTTTGCTGATTACACTTCCTAGGTAGCAAAAGCTATCAGCTACTTCTAGTTAGCCATCTAGTCATTAAAAGGAGTCTTGGTGTGTTCGCAGTACCTATATCTCATGTGCATATATCACGTATTAAGCTTATGATCTCTGCTAGTCAACCTGTGATTCTATTACACCCCTTGTGTGTCCATAAATTGCGTTGGGTGCAACATATGGAATTTATACCTATTCCTTATTGAGCAAGGTCATTTTCCTGAAGGTACTAGGGGCTTGTCCTTTTTTCTACTTACTAAAACTTTTATATTTACTAAATTTACCATAAGACCTCTTGATTCTAGGTTTAACTTGGAATTTCCTAATTCCCTTATAGATTAGCTATGAATATGAGAATTAGATCATCAGCCAGACTTAAACACCTCTGTGATGGCCTGTTGGACTCTGATGAATAGGAGGGGGCTGAGGACTGAGCCTTGATGATGCTAAATTCCTCAGTGAAGTTGTTAACTTTCAATTTACTTATTGTATCTTTGTACATGGATTGTACAGCCCTCACAAGACATTCATCAACACCTAGTTTCCTTCGTGACTACCAAATTACTTTCTATGGTATCCTGTCAAATATGTTCTCCAGGTCAAAGAAGTATTTCTCTTGCAGTTGCCTCTCTAGGAAGATAGCATCAGTGGAGCCTCTTCCAGGTGGCAATTCATTGCAGTTGCACCATAATAATGCGAAGAAACAATGTTGTCAAACAGCTGCTACAAACGGACCAGCGGAAAGGCAGGCTAGGTATTGTATATTTGAGGACATTTCTGCTACCTTCTATACGGTCGATTACCTCAAGTATGTTTATTCATAACATTAAAGTGACCAATTCAACGGAAAGGATACCAATTTATAAAACACATGGCGGCTACATGTTGCATGAACCTCTTGAGGGCGACATTCCAACTGTTGACCATTAACCTCGGCTACCGCATTGTGCGAATGTGGTAGCCGAGGTAGCACTCCAAAAATTTTCTGAAGTGTATGGCTTCATCTTCCAGCAGTTGAATGGTAATTTATTAAGACCCGTGCAACGTCGGGTACTACTGCTAGTGTGTGTGTGTGTGTGTGTGTGTGTGTGTGTGTGTGTGTGTGTGTGTGTGTG
>NC_068987.1:89549111-89556636 GCF_001194135.2 Octopus bimaculoides
TATATATATATATACATACATACATACATGTGTGTGTATGTGTCTGTCCCCCCTCCCCCAACATCGCTTGACAACTGATGCTGGTGTGTTTACGTCCCCGTAACTTAGCGGTTCAGCAAAAGAGTCTGATATAATAAGTACTAGGCTTTAGGCTTACAAAGAATAAGTCCTGGGGGGCGATTTGCTCGACTAAAGGCGGTGCTCCAGCATGGCGGCAGTCAAAATGACTGAAACAAGTAAAAGAATAAAAGAATATATATATATACACTAGATAAGCTCTTATTAAAGTGCATTTCATATTGGTTTAATATAAAATATGATTTATAAATATACACACGTGCATGCATATATATATATATATATATATATATTTGCCTGCTTCATATGTCCAAAACCGTAAAGCCAAAGAAATAAACACGTTGTGGCTGCAACTGAGTTTCAATTCCCAGAGTTGATACCGTGTGGTTATTATCAATGTCAATCCCTCCGTCGAAAGTAACGAACGTCCCTTCACGCGATTTCGTCTCTTCTGTTAATCTGAAGCCATAATGCATGTGTTCGAAACAACATCAATAAGAAGAACGTCAACGACATTGGAGGACCCGCGAAAGGGTTACTCGACGTGCTAGACATAGCAGCTAAATCTCCTTGAAATAAGTCTTCGTCGTCAAACAAAAAGGTTGGAAGGAAGGACACGTTAGATATTGAAGTGTTAGATAGCCATAAATAGATGGGATGGTCTTAACTGGAATGCCCCTTGTTACAGGTCTTCTTGGGCAGAACTGAGTTAACTTTAGGTTAAACAATAGTATTAGTTATTGTTCCAAGTTAACAAAAACAACACTTCTTATTTTTAATGAATATTGTCGAACTGTATTTTGTTCTGTCTTTAGAATGATTCAATTTTTATTGGAAATTTACTGGAAAATAATTAAGTTTTAATTATTTATTTCCAATTTGCAATTAACATTTTTTATTTGAGAACCTAAAAGAAAAGATCAGAAAGTTCAGTCAGAAAATATTAAAACATTATTTTAAGATTTACAGGATTTTTTTCATTCTTGGCAAGAAGAAAGGCTTTTTTAATATTTATATTTATATTCCAAATGCAAGTATATTACTGTTATTAATTTATTTCTCCGTTTTGTAAGAAAGATGTGACATGTCGACATTAAAGAAAAGATTAAGAACTTCAACAATAATTCTAAATGTATTAAAAATAAAACTGTTAATTTCTGGAGAAGGTATCTCTGTTCCATTTTCAAACAAACTTCTTCAAGTTTATGTCCCCATTTTCACATCTTTATTGATTATTTTATGAATATAATAAAATTTGACGAAATGATTGTTGACCATTTTCATGAAGGCGAAACCTAATTAATGTCTAAAAAAAGAAAGTCAAACTGATAGAAAATATAAAGAAATGAAGGAAAATATTGGCAAATAAGCTGAGTAATTCGAATAAGTATCAATATGGTCTGGTTTTAATGGTATATGTTGTTAATTCGGATGAAAAAATGAACCTTAAAAGAATTGTTTGTGGACATTGCAGCATCGGTCGTCTGCTTGTTTCATGGCGATGACAATAATCAAAAGGGATTTATATTTAGATACAATAACAATTTAGGTTAATTGAAAAAAGTCATAACAATCTGATAATATGTGACATTTGTTTTCAAGATATAATCTTGATTAATGTAAGCCAGGCAAAGGAAAAGTTCTGCTCTGTTGAAATGAAAGAACAACTCACCCATGTTTAAACTTTGACGATGTCTGACTTTCTTTTCTTTCTTTTTCCTCTTTTTAGTTTTTTTTTTTTATTGGACGGGGCGGGCGTTCAGTTACATAGCCAGTGTCTTTTCATCCGCTGTACAATAACCGAATTTTTAGAACACCTTTATTAACATTATTATTTACTTTTTTTTTTTGAACGGTGGATCTCGAAGCACATAAACCTATAAATGACAGTGTATAAATATTGGATTAATGTTTGCAACTTGACCAGGAAACGAAAATTAAAAAAAAATAGTGCAATGGGTGTAAAAAAAATGTGTAGGAAACGAATATGAAAAATATGCGCGCAAAGCAACAGGTGGGTGGGGAGAGGACCTCGGGAAATTCACAAGATTCGAGTTTTTCTCTCATAACTTTTAGGAAAATGGGGTTTTTCCAATGAAATTTTATAGAAATACCTTTCAAACGGCATACATTACGATTATAAAGAAATTTGTGGGTAAAATCTTTTCACAAGATCCGAGTTTTTTAGCAAAGCAACGACAGTTGCTTTTTCTAAGCAAACATAGTGAGTTCACTCAGATATGTCAGAGAACAGAGGAGGTGGAATTATCAGAAGAGGAGGTGGCTAGGGTAAAAATGCATCTAACCAGAACTGGTAGGACAGTCCACCTTAATACACCAGAGGAAGTGCAAGAAGAAATTAGGTGCAAAACAATAATATACAAATGTGTATCATTGAAGACATGAAAAATAGGAGTTATGCAAGCTCAGGTCGAAAATGCCTGAGACCTGTATAGAATCAAAAGTGTTATGTTGCCTGCAATAAAAGCTTTGGCACAGGTGAGGTGAGGTTTTCAGCTGAAGAACTGGTCAAAGAAAATGTTACAACAATCCTTAAAGCTGTGGTATTATATATGATTCCTAAGGCAGCGAGCTGGCAAAAACGTTAGCATGCCAGCCAAAATGCTTAGCGGTATTTCATCTGTCTTTACGTTCTGAGTTCAAATTCTACTGAGGTCGACTTTGTCTTTCATCCTTTCTGGGTCGATAAATCAGGTACCAGTTGTGCACTGAGGTCGATCTAATCGACTGGTCCCCTCCCTCAAAATTTTGGGCATTGTGCCTAGAGTAGAAAAAATTATGTTTCCCACATACTTCAGTTGGAAGGTTGTTAAAGTGAAAGTAGCAGAGGTGCCACCAGAAGTGGACATCTCCTTGCTGGCAGCTGCAGTGTTGTATGGCATAGAGGGAAGAATTAAAATTCTACAAATTCACAGATTTAAAAAAGAAAACTGGTATGGCACAGGGATAGAACTCTTGTTGCTTGCAGATTTCCCAACTGCACAGGAGATTCCAGAACTAATAGAGCTCCCTGGAGATGCAAAACTATTTGTAACAGTAGAGGGTAGAAAGCCAAGATGCCACATTTCTGGCCAGACAAACCATTTAAAGGCTTTCTGCCCTAGGCAATCAAAAGAGAAAACCGTGCTGCTGCAAACACCTCCAACACAACAAAAGCAGCAGTACCAACAGAGGTAGGTGGCCACTGGAGCAGCAAAAACAACAGCAACACCAATCACAACAGCAGCAGCAGCAACAACAACAACAAACAACTCACAAACATCTATCTATGGCTTCCACACACCAAACAGCAACAAAAACAACAGCATCAGTACCCCCTAAAACAACAACAACCTTACCAACAAGGCACAAACCAAAAAACCTCTCAAGATTTCCTTTTTCTCTCTCCTGAACACTCAGATGTGTCCTGTGTGGAGGGAGAAGAAGAAGAGCCTAAATGGCAACAAGTCACCAGATCAAAAAGAAAAAGGAACAAAAATACACCAGCTAAAACACAAAAATCTGGCAGGTATGATGACAGTGAGGAGGCACATGACAAAACAAACCCACAAACGCCTCCCCCATTAGCATCCCCATCAACACCATCATCATCTCCACCACAAGCACAACCCAGTTCACACACACAACTCATACCTTGCACACCCCAACACCAACAACACACAATCATCAACTACACAACAATAAACACAAACAATCTCTGATTTCTTTACACTAACAAACAACACACCAGCACACACAAAATTCCTGCTAACATCACAAAACACATACAACAAAATATCTTGAAGGAGTTGGGGCCTTCAGAGAAGATATCAACAAGAGTCTTTACTGCTTGTGGAAACCTCTAAATATGACCATGGGGACAGAATAACCATCCCTACCTCACCAGTAAGTAGCCTGTTTCACTTCTATACCTTGATCTAACGTGGCCTCACTTACGATAGGCAGTATAAAAGCATGTGCCCTGGGGTCACCCTGAAAACAAGGCCATCTATTCAATGACCTCAGGTCATAAGTATCGATGTGGTGGCTGTCAGTGAAACCAGACTCTCCAACCGACAAATGTTCATGCCCATTTTTGGTGGATACCAGATCTATTTATTGCCATGTCAACCAGGGATGGAAGAGGGAACTGCTGTGTTGTTCCGGAGAGGCCTGGATCTCAAGATAAGGGCTATCTTCCCGGACCCAGAAGGTAAGTTAGTGGTCTTGGATGTGAACAGTAGTGATGGGGGTGCCCTCACACTGGTAGCTATTTAGGTTCCCACATGAGCAGGATACCTAAACTTCTTCACATGTCTGGAAGTTTTCCTAAGAACGTTGTAACCTTTACTGTTAGCTGGCAATTGGAACACCATCTTAGAGCCACGTTTGGATTGTGTGGGGCTGTATGCAAAATCAACAGTGAATTGACAAATTACTTTAATCAAAATAAATATAAAAATAAAACTGGGACAGCAGGGAAGGAATTTGGGGATTTCATCCTCCAGATCACAAGGAACCGAATATTAATAAAGACATCTAACTTTTTTAAAAACAATTCAGGAAAAATGACTGGCTAGTGTTGGGATTTTTAGGAAAACAATAGATAAAAGGCTTTTAGAAGGGCTTTTTAGAAAACATTTGCCTGAAAAAAGGTCCAGAACATCCAGATTGCTTGAAAATCTAGGTGAGTGACCTCTTTTTCTACCTCTAACTAGCATGACTGTTCTGAGAGTGGAATATGTGAATGTGTATGGCCTGAGATCTGTTTAGAAGGAAGATCACTTGCTCAACAATCATAGGTCACCCAAAATAGATGAAATAGCCATCAACAAGACCAGGATTTCTACTGTGTACATAATAGTACCCATATTCAATAACTGAGATATTCTCAACTTGTAGTCTCTCAGAATCAGATAGCAGTGCTTTTCCAAAAATCCTTACATTTCAAAGTATGGACAGTCTTCTTGGATCCAGACAGCAGGCTGGAAACATTCCTGGGAACATCTTGTTCTTTAGTGGGAAACTAGAATTGCATTTTGGATGCACAGAACAACTGAGTGGGGGCAGTGCATAGTGGAATTGGTGGTAAAAGCCTTGAAAACCTGATCAAAAACTTCCAGTTGTCTGACAGATATTAACTGGACTTCCCTGATATGCTAAGGTTGACATGGAGCAACCACAACAAGTCGTCCATCTAGATAGAGTATTTGTTAGGCTGGTGGATAGGGATAGCATAGCGTGGCTTCACTTTAAACTGATTGGCTACACAGGTTACAAATTTGTGATCTGCTCAATCAATTTAGATGGACCCACAGACAGGGACTCAGTTACTAGAAGTTGAATGTGTCCTTACTAGCATGCAAATTCTACAGGGACCAGATTAGGGAACTAGTTAAGTGGCAGTTAATGGAGGCAATTGTGCAGTTCTAATTTGTCCTGAAGAAAATAGAATCAGTAGCATTCAGTGAAGAGTTATCAATAGAAAGAAATAGATTGGAGGAAGAAGTGGTTAGCAAGGTAGAAATGGCAGTTAGTAAAGGCATCACAACTGACATGCTAGCAGCAGGAATGGCACTTGACCATTTTTTCAAGGTGAATCATGAAGGCTTTGTTGTCAGAGCTAAGGCCTGTGCACTCAAACACGAAGGAACTAAAACCATCCGATGGGCTTGGACGGTGGAGACATGACATGGCAACAAAACCACAATCAGTCTTTGATGCGCCAGGACGGGCACATGCTACTCAGTTCCGAGATGTGTGTGACCTTCCAGAAGCACTTCACATGGCTTTTTGAGTTGGACAATGGGTCAACAACAGTAGCGGACTTTATTTTGTACCTGGACAGCCTGCCTCAGCACTAAGCAGCAGACACAAAGTTCTACAAAAATCTGTGGAAATATGGAAGGCAATGAACTATTGGATGGTCTGCCTTATGAATTCTATGAATTTGTGTCATATTTGTTTGGCAGCCTTGTGACACACATATGTATATATTTCTGCATGTGTGTGTGTGTTTACCTCCGGCCCCCAAAAAGAACTGCTGCCAAAATAGGGTGACTGGATATTCGGCCATATCAAATCATCAGCCTCTACATATCTGCATCTGATTGTCTCCAGTTTCCAAGCAAGAATATATTTTCTCTCAGCTTGGAGATATTTTCAAGGAAGATTACAAATAGACAACATCACTTGTATAACAATAGTATCTAGTTTACAGTTAGCTTGCAATGTCAAAAGAAAGTGACAGAACCAACACACACACACGTATGATGAGCTTCTTTTCGGTTTCCGTTTACCAGATCTACTGATATATACACAGACACAATGTGTGTGTGTGTGCGTGCGTGTATACAATTTTTAGACAAGGTGAACATAGATAGAATTTTCCAAAATGTCTGAAATAACTAAGAACGTCCGTATTATAAACAATGCAGCACCAAGCGCTTCAACTGGTTGCACACCACAAGGTTCTACCTAGACTCAACCCAAAATGTTCAAAACGTTTTCATTGGCCAAAAAAACTTTTAGTGGGTGCGATTGCTCCCCTAGCACCCTCTGCTCTCAAGCCTATGGTCTTCATTGCACTTTCACCTGACCCTATTGACTCGTTGAATTTCAATCTATATAGAGAAGTAACGCGAGTAATTTATTACCTTTTATATATAACATATCAAAATCAAAGTAGCTAACTGGATTACCCACTGTAATATTTCAGCAGATGTTATCAAAGGTGGTTTTCATCTGGGGTTAAATATGAACTCTAAGGGCTTATGGCCAGTTTTCAATAGAAATAAAAAATCGTTCTGATAAAAGGCATTGGGATCTTAACAGTCCAGATATACATCAAAACATCTTTCAATTTTAGAATAGTTATTTTCAGCTGCAGATAGATCGTGATAAGTATAGAACAAGACTCGGTCAAACTAAAGGGTTTGACCCAAGACTCCATCCGATAGTACACCAGGTACCAAATGTTGGCAAGCAGACATACTTTTTAATAAAATTTGCAACAAATATGGTGTAGATTACGATTATAACGGAAATGGATGATAAAAAAAAACAACAAAAATATGGAGTGGGTGGTGGGAGGTGAAGAACTCCCACACTTCATCAGAATGTATGAAGAAATAAGGTCGAAGTGTGTGAATTATCCGAATCTCTATCACAATTTTCGTCACATCGGATTCCGATATAATCGTAACATGACACCGCTTAAAATGAAATTGCAGAAAATTTTATTTAAAAATGTCAATTTTTCAGAAAGTTATAAAGGAATAAATCAAGGTGTGTGAATCCAAAACCTTCTCATCCCTCGTTCCGAAATAGTTCCCCCACAGAAAATTCCGATAGAACCCTAATTTACACCATCTAAAAGGTATCTTCATAAAAAATACGCATTTTTGAGAATGTTACGAAGAAACGAAGTCGGGTGGGGCATAGATTT
>NC_068987.1:89558580-89567776 GCF_001194135.2 Octopus bimaculoides
GTATAATCAGGGCAGCGCAAAAAGTTGTTTTGCACAAGCATTTCTATAGCCAACTACACGGATGAAATTTACGTATGCTTAATAATTTTACGCAAAACAGCTTTCAGACTTTCCCTATTAATTTCATCGTCTTTTGAATTATGAACATATTTACATCATAAGGGTTTTTTCGTTGTAAGGCTTTCTTTTTTAGTTGATTTTCAGCTAGCAAGACTTATCGTAGATGGCATAATAAGTCACACCCGGACAAGGTCGGGTTATACTGCTAGTATTATATAAAACAGCTTCTCAAAGTGGATGCGTTCGTAGGTCAAAAGCTCTATCTCTAAAAGTAAAGTCCATCTAACCAGTTGGCATTACGTGATTATTGCGGCTTCGAACTACATTCCCATAAATATGGTGTCTTGTGTTGTAGTAAATGTTGTTGTGTAAGAAATAATGCTCCAGCTATCTCATATCACACTTAAAGCCATTAGAAGTTAGGATTATCTCTTAATCTCATTTCTATACATTAACATTCAAAATAAATGGAAGTGGAGAGACAAGTTACTGAAGAAATTGCAAGAGTGCAATGAAATGATTTAACAAAAAAAAAAAAAAAAAAAGAAACTAAATATTGTTTATAAATTAATAAAGGACTGAACTAGTGCGTGTGTTTATCACCGGCATAATGCCTCTCCCAAGGTTTAATTGTATTTCTTTTAACACACATATCCACATCAAGAATCTTGCACACCAAATACACATACGAAACATTAATAACATTACTATGGTAACAACAGCGTTCACACTTTATCACCAAGGTATTCAGCGCGGAGTTTTTAAAAAATTAATTTTAATTATTTATATACTAATACTTCTATCATATATTTCACATCTAGAATATAATTCTTAATTTTACTAACAGAATATATACATTTTCTTTTCGTATTTTTACTATTAGAATGAATTTTAGTTTTGTTGTTTTCAAATTATAGAACCGCAGTCAATAAAATCAAACGCGGCGGTCACTGACATGTATTGTTTAATATGCACGTGGAAATGTTTTCTATTTGTGTTATTTCTTCATCAAATTTTATCACAAGTTACCAATGACACAAATAGCACCACTTCATCAATTACGACACTTAGTTCTGTTACTAAAAGGGCTGTTACACAGCCAGTGACCAAGTCAGTTACGAAATCACCGTTACCAACGCAACCACCGACCGACATTCCGCCAAATACAGGTTGGTAAACAAACACCCTATTGTAACAAAGAACTCTCACTCTTTCGTTCTTTATATATATATATATATATATATATGTGTGTGTGTTTATATACATATATGTGTGTGTGTGTGTTTATGTATATAAACTATATATATTTACAATCTTTCATATTAAGGATTAACTGCTGGTTGACTTAGAATCAGTTGTGCATTGGACTAAATATCTAATAGTAAATTAATTAATCAATATTCATAGTTTAAATTACACTAATTGGCAGTACAGTCCATCCATCTGGGATTGATCAAAATATTTGTATCCTGAGTAACATTTTAAATTGCATTTAGTAGCAAGGTCCTTGTTTAGGAGTTCCCGAGTTTTGAGGAATGCTGAACCACCTCAGGTTTACTTTGACCTAGAGTAAGAGCGTTTGTCAGTGTCCCCAGCTATGGGTTAATTAATATGTCATGGAATTGCTTCTGGAAGGAGATCACCTAATCGGATCCAGAGCAGATGAGGCTCCTCAACTTTGTATTTGCTCATCTAAAAGACGATAACTACTTAAGAAGAGTGGACCTGACGCGCGCACCCGCGCTAGTCTATAGACGGACGGACGCCCGCTCAAGTCAGCGGCACTTGTGATAAAAAAAAAACATCCACATGTATAAATATGTGTAAACTGTAAATCGGGGGGAGGGGGAGGATCTTTTTATCTATCTAATAAAACAAACAACCGACTGAATGAATCATCGACTTTGGACAAATATGTCTATCTATCTATCTATCTATCTATCTGACGCACGCACCCGCGCTAGTCAGGTTAGTGGACCCGAAAAACAAACAAACCATTCTGTGGACGCGCGCTAGTGTGCCACTGACTTGCGTGTGCACGTGTCTGTCTACTGACTGGCACTGGTGCACGCGTCGGGTCCACTCTTCTTCAGTAGTTCTGTTATCTCTATACAAATCTTGCATTCTGATAGCTACTGGAGTTGTAACACTTATTGTATCAGATCAATACAAGTCTGAAGGACGAGAGAGTGGGACTGGCTCTGCACAAAACATGCCCACTATAATGATAAACCGCCGATACCGTGTGGGGTAATTTACTGAATGTTTAAAAATAGCTAAGGGAGTAAACCCCAACAGAAAATCTGAATCCTAGGACAGATAATAGGCACCTCTCTGCAGATCCATGGATGCTGCTAACATACTGGCTTGTTCCTTTGTAATGTGTCCATCAGTGGAGAAGTGTTGAATGTACTTGGGGCTCAGTACTTGCTTCTGAAAACAGTTCAAGTGCAGTGGAATTGGTTAAGTCTCTGTCTCTGCAGTACCATTAATGAACTATGGAAAAGATCAACTGTTCGGCAGGTCTGTATTTAAAATCAATTTAATTGATTATCCTTCACTTGTTTTATATTTACTTAGACATCTGGACACTTTTGAGAATGCAGATGTCTGAATAAGTAGGATACCTGATCAGTTAAGTGTTTAGCAGTCCATACTGTATTATTAGTGCCATGTTATAACTAACCAAGTCCATTAATCTCTTAGTAGGAAACAGCATTGATAATATAATCACTGCTGTAAGAAGCATTAATGCAAGGGAATAGTGGCTTGTTGAACTACTGTGACAGATCAATATCCCATCCAGAAAGGGATGTCCCTCATTTTGTGAACACTGAGAACCATAGATAAACAACAGTTGTGTGGTTCTTTGCGATCTGCAAAATAATTAGTTTGCTAACTTTTTAATTATTACCAAATATTCTTATGTGGCACAATTTTCAAATGAATGTTTTTCTATTTCTTTGAAGATGTTGGTCCCTGTCCTTGTGATCTGACTGCCCATGGCTGTGATGTAAATTGTTGCTGTGATTCTGACTGTTCTCCAGATGACCAAAAGGCTTTTTCTCATTGCATAGCTTTTAATCCTATGTAAGTGGTTTTTATCTATTTTTCATTTACCATTTCCATTTCATAAAACTTCAAAAAACCACCATTGAGATTCACGGGGCTGTGCTGTGTCACTGCTGTGAAGGTATTTAATTGATCACAACAACTTTTTTCTGTCTGGTTCCTATTTTATTGATCACCCTTTCCCTCCCTCCTGATCCACAGTCTGTATTCTCCCTTATAATCACCTTTTTTGTACATTGAGAGTATGCTCTGGCACCTTGTCATCACTGTCTTTATCTCCCTTCTAGCTACTCTCACCCACTCTCACATAATGCTGGATGGCCATGTATCTTCTCTATAACCAGACACCTGTGCTTGTTCAGCCTTCAACACTAGCACAGAACCATCTCCCCCTCTCTCTCAAATGCACCCTCACTCAGTCAGGGCTTTTTCCCTTTCCTTTCTTTTTGCCTTACAAGTTACTTGGTGACCTCACTAGTGCTGGTGATATGAAACAAGTGCCCAGTACAAAATGTAAAGTAGTTGGTATTAAGAAGGGCACCCAGCTGTAGAAACCATGCCAAAGTTGAGACTGGGGCCTGTGATTCATTGGATCCTGTCAAATAGTTCAACTCATGCCAGCATGGAAAATGGACGTTACATGATGATGATATCTTTTGAATTGCTTTGTTACTGTTTTAGTATAAAGTGACAAATATAAACATAAGCACACACACACATATTGTGGGCTTCCATACAGTTTCTGTCAATTAAATTCCACTGACAAGGGATTAACCCACATAGGCTATGTTTGATTAATGCCTTGTGTGTTTGAACCTCCATGTGCTTGGGAAGCAAACTTGATAGCAACCAGACAGCTACACCAACACCTCAGTTTTTGTTATGATACAAATATTGTGCATCTGGATCTCAAATATATTGTTATTATTTTCTGACTGCAAACATTTGAGTAAATTCTGTGTAAGTTCATATCTATAGTTGTGAGACTTAGCCACTGTCCTGGGCCCCTTATGATCCACCTGAAATCTTTTGGTACTGGGACATTTTGCAGGATTATGGTGTAACCTTGCCCTTCATCCTCACAGAGTTGATAAAATATGAGCCAGTTGAGCACTGGGGTCAGTGTAATTCACTTCTCCACCCACCCCCTCAAAATTGCTGGCGTTTTACCAAAATTAGAAAGAATTATTTAAATCATCTGGTTGGAAAGTGAATAAGCTTTTCCCATCCAACTATTAATATTTAGTTTCACAAATCAAAGAATAAATAAAAGCACTTAGATCCACTTCTTACTAGTTTGTCTTTTGCTTTCAGTTTAGTGAAAGATGGCCTGTTGGCTGTGTTGTTAGAGCTTCAGATTACGTTGCGGTAACCATTCTGGCTTTCTACATTCTCAGTTCAAATCCTGCTGAGGTCAGTATTGACTTTCATTCTTTTGTGGTCAACAAGACACCAGTATGGTGTCGGGATTGATTCTTCTTTTTGTTTGCCTCTCTCTCTTTCTGGAAGAAATTAACTATACTCAGTAATTATTGGTATGTTTGGTCTCATTCCACTCACATATCCACATTATTGTTTTAATGACCACTTTTCCATGCTTGCATGAGTCAGACAGTGTTTGTTGAGGTGGGTTTTCTATGGCTGGACACCTTTTCTGTTGCCATTTTTCCCCTGTTTCCAATTTCGTATCAAGGCAAAGAGACAATAGTACACACACATGCTTACATGCGCATACATACATTCATACATAGGTGTGGCTATGTGGTAAGTAGTTTCCTTCTGGACCACATGGTTTCCGGTTCAGTCCCACTGTCTGGCATCTGTAGGTGTTTTCTACTGCAGCGCTGGGGCTATGCCTATTTTAATACATATTTAGCAATCAACTCTCTTCCCAAAAATTTTCAGAGAAGAAAATTCATTAATTGGTTTGTTAATAATATTTCAGAATTGATGACCGGTTGTGCTTTCCTGAAAACCTTATGACAGTTAATGTCTATTTTAAAACTAATGTTTCTGATGATGGAATTCTCTGTATTTATTACGACAACAGTAAGTATTTTCTTTTGTTTTAATTTAATAAATTTTGTTCATTGTTCTTTCCTTTTATATTAAATTTTCTTTTCCTAAATTATGTCAAACAAAATTTGTTAAAATATTCAATTGCTAATTTTACTGACTCGGGCTATGATTACAATTATATTCTTAAATTTATCCTCACTTTAAATATTTTAAAAATGTTTTTCACTGAAGAACCAAACAAATAACTGACGAATGTTTTCCATTTCTTTCATTTGTAGAAGCTGAACGGAACTTTTACAAAAATCCCAAGCTTGTTACCACTGAAGAAATGTTCTTGGAGTATGAGAAAAAATATTCAGGTCCATCATATAAGGTAGAAGCACCGAAAGCACCTCCATTTGGAAACTTTTACAAAGTAAGCAGATCACTTGGCAGAATAATGTTCAGGTTTTTTTATTTTTTTATTTGCTTCCATTTAAATATTTCTTGAGAATTGAAACTAATGCTAAGTAAAAAAAATTTAAAAAAACAAAACAAAATTAATAAATGAGGCATGCCAATGAAGGAGCCTTTATACAGCTACTTTATCTGCTAGAAATAGCAACTAAATTTCTCTGAAATCATAACCATCCCATATCTCAAAAAGCAAAGATACAGTCAACAGTGCAATAGTCCTAAGCCATACAAATATACAGGATGATGCTTAGGAACACTTTTGATCATAGATCTGCTCATTTAAGGGTTACTGTTGATGTGTAATAGAAGTACCTAGCTACATAGCACAGGTACCATCCCTGACTAACAGCTAAATACTAATTATAATAAGGAATGGTGACAGAAGACTGCATGTTTGGGTCCTGATCAGAATACGAGACTGCACTCCATGGTCGAGTGGTTACTCAATTGAAGGACAGTGGTTTTTCCATAGTAGCATGAGTAAAATAATTTGTGTAAATTTGAACATTATATTCTGTTGGGACCAATTACTTTTGTAGCTGATGTGGATGGAATGAGACAATTTGGCATGGCTGACAGGACTTCCAACCTATTGTGGCACAGGAGGCAATAAAAAACCAAAACACACACACACACGCATACACAGAGAAAGAGAGAAACACACACATACACAGAGAAAGAGAGAAACACACACATACACAGAGAAAGAGTAGGAAACATTGAAATGTTAAAACATTTGAAATCTGATAATTCAACATCAAATCTGCTACACCAAATAAGTGGCACTAAAACAGCCGTACTAGAATATCTCTTAAGACCTAATGTGGAAGCTGCTGTTATCCAGGCAAATTGAAGCAAGCAGAGTTATTTGCTTTCAACTGAAGTAAGCAATGAAGTGGCTAGAGTTGGGTTTAAGCTTAATGTCATCATCATCATCATCATCATCGTTTAACGTCCGTTTTCCATGCTGTCATGGGTTGGACAATTTGACTGAGGTCTGGCAAGCCAGAAAGCTGCACTAGGCTCCAATCTGATCTGGCAAGGTTTTTACAGCTGGATGCCCTTCCTAACGCCAGCCACTCCGAGAGTGTAGTGGGTGTCTTTTACGTGCCACCAGCACGAGAGCCAGTCAGGCGGCACTGGCATCAACCACATTCAAATAGTGCTTTTTACATGCCACTGGCACATGTCACAACTATTTATTTCATCCAGTTGCAACAATCTCTCCAAAAAGCAGGAGAATTTGTCTAGTTATTGTATTAATGCAGTCTTGTTTGTGTAATTTCTTGTAAATTCATATTTAATCATCTTTCAATAAAATTAATTATATTTCTGTTATTCTTTGTTTTGTTTTCAGAGTGGCAACAGCATTTATATATTGGGTTCTGACTATGTAGCCAGTTATTTCACTCTACCAACTACACTGGCTTCAGAATTTTGTGTTGATGACAACCCTGCTGGTCAGTAAACAACAAAAACATATATCACCCTTGACATGAATTATAAGATTACAATAATGACAATTATGTAATCACGATAGTTATTTACTGAAGCATGTATGTGTTTTAAAAAGCATTGAATAACCATACCTGTTCTCTGTATTTTATTAATATTATATATATATATATATATATATATATATATAGTAATAATATTAGGGAATAAAAAATTATTCCAACCTTACAGGTAAAATTCTGTATAATAATATTAGACCGAATTTCGTAATATATAATATATATATAACTAATTTAGAGACGAACCACCAGTCTACAACTCAGTCAATGAAGAACCCATCCAAAACCATGTTGTGAGACATATACCATATAAATACTAATCTAAATTTTTAGTAATTTTAATCATCATCATCATCATCATCATCATCGTTTAACGTCCGCTTTCCATGCTAGCATGGGTTGGACGATTTGACTGAGGACTGGTGAAACCGGATGGCAACACCAGGCTCCAGTCTGATTTGGCAGAGTTTCTACAGCTGGATGCCCTTCCTAACGCCAACCACTCAGAGAGTGTAGTGGGTGCTTTTACGTGTCACCCGCACGAAAACGGCCACGCTCGAAATGGTGTCTTTTATGTGCCACCCGCACAAGCCAGTCCAGGGGCACTGGCAACGATCTCGCTCGAAAATCCTACAGGAGCCAGTCAGGCGGTACTGGCAACGGCCACGCTCAAAATGGTGCATCTCATGTGCCACCCGCACAAGAACCAGTCCAGGGGCACTGGCAACGATCTTACTTGGCTTGCCGGGTCTTCTCACGCACAGCCCATTTCCAAAGGTCTCGGTCCGTAGTCATCGCCTCGGTGAGGCCCAATGTACGAAGGTCTTGCCTCACCACCTCAGCCATAATATATAATATATCATGCAAAGAAATACTAATCTAAAAATCAATTTTTATACTTTATTTGGTTTTTAGATTAATATATTTTTTTATTCCACTGATTGAAATGAGTAAAAGAAGTGATCAGGCTGAAATTTACAGTTTTAAAATGTTGTGCTTTTATATGTGTGTATGTGTGTGTGTATTGATGTATTAAAGAGAATTCTGTAGAACTTTTGTAAAAAATCATTTTAAAAAATGAAATTATTATAATCTGTTTTATAGCTTATTTAGTTGACAAAACACAACAGTGTGTCAGAGATCTGAAAAATTTGGATGAAGAATGTGAGATTTCTCCAAGAATCTCTGCTTACTCTTATTTTGAAGACTTCAAGATTGTTGTAGTAAGTGATACTTTTTATGTTCTTTGTTGCCTTGAAATGTTAAGAACCAAAGATGGTTTGCTTCATGATATATTTGGGAATAGAGTCATTGCTACACAAGCAGTATTTATACATTTTCAACAACCATTTTATCTTGAGTTCCTTTCAAGTGTTGGGCCTTGCAGAGGCAACAACCGAGACCTTTGGCATTATGTTGTGCTTGAGAAGAAGACCCATCAGGCCAAGCAGAATTGCAGTTGTGGCAGATACCAGTGTCATGCAAATTGGTACCTGTGTCGGTGGTACGTAAATGTATCCTGGTGTCGTGCAAATGGTACCCATGCTGGTGGCATGTAAAAGCACCCATTTCACTCTTGGAGTGGTTAGTGTTAGGAAGGGCATTCAGCTGTAGAAAACCATGCCAAATCAGACTGGAGTTTTCCAGTGTGCCAGCCCAGTCAAACCGTCCAACCCATGCCAGCATGGACAACAGACATTTGATGGTGGCGGTGGCAATGGTGGTGTCGTCGTTGTCGTCTTGCCACCAGTTCGATATTTGTTATGTAAGGAGAATGCAATCAGTTATGGGTAGAAGTAAAATGAAAATGTAAGCTCGCAAGGAATGAAGCCAGTATGCTCCGTTGGATGTGTAATGTCAATGTGAATACCCGTCAGAGTGTAAGTATCTTGAGAGAAAAGCTGAACATTAGAAGCATCAGTTGTGGCGTGCAAGAGAGACGATTGCGCTGGTATGGACATGTGGTGAGAATGGAGGAGGATAGCTGCGTGAAAAAGTGCCACACCCTAACAGTTGAGGGAACCCGTGGAAGAGGTAGGCCCAGGAAGACCTGGGCTGAGGTGGTGAGGCAAGAC
>NC_068987.1:89567943-89594796 GCF_001194135.2 Octopus bimaculoides
GCCTGACTGGCTCCTGTAGGATTTTCGAGCGAGATCGTTGCCAGTGCCCCTGGACTGGCTTGTGCGGGTGGCACATAAAAGACACCATTTCGAGCGTGGCCGTTTTCGTGCGGGTGACACGTAAAAGCACCCACTACACTCTCTGAGTGGTTGGCGTTAGGAAGGGCATCCAGCTGTAGAAACTCTGCCAAATCAGACTGGAGCCTGGTGTTGCCATCCGGTTTCACCAGTCCTCAGTCAAATCGTCCAACCCATGCTAGCATGGAAAGCGGACGTTAAACGATGATGATGATGAAAGACTTGTGAGTGGACTTGGTAGGTGGAAACTGAAAGAAGCCTGTTGTACATGTATGTATGTGTGAGTGAAGGTGTGTGGCTTAGTGGTTAGAATATTCAGCTCACAGTTGTAAGGTTGTGAGTTCAATTCCTTGTTGCATGTTGTCTCAATGAGCAACACACTTTATTTCATGTTGCTCCAGTTCACTCATTTGGCAAAAATGAGTTGTACCTGAATCTTGCTGAGAACTACATTAAGGGTATGCATGTCTGTGGAGTACTCAGCCATATGCATGTTAATTTCACAGGCTGGCAATTCTGTTGATTGGATCAACTGGAACACTCATTGTCATAACCGATGAAGCACCAGTTCGTACGTATGTTTGTATCTCCTTGTCCTGGCATCACATCATCATCATCATCATCATCCATCATTTTAAATCCGGGTTTTGTCCCTGTTAACTGGGGTGGCTGGATCTACCTCAATGCCATAACAACTGCCCTCACACCATCTTGCCTGGTTTTGGGCGTCCTCCCTTCTCAGGCCAACCCTCTCAATCTCCTCCCCCACCTGTCCCTTCCACATTTTCCTCAATCTACCTCACCTTGGTCCATTTACCTTAAACTCTAGCACCCTCTTCACAACATGCTCCTCATCCCTCCTCAACACATGCCCATACCACCTCACTTCATTTGCCCTTGCCAGCCATTCCACTGATTCCTCCAACCCCCACATCCCCATCAAGTCCTCAGTCCTCCTCTTATCAAACAGCCTCCTGCTACATTTCTCTCACCATTGCTCTCTCTCAGTTCTTCTCAAAATTACCATCTCTCTCTCCCTCAGACTCCATGTCTCACTCCCATACAACATTTCAGCTCTCACACAACTCCTATAGACCTTTCCTTTCATCTTCAATGAGAACCTTTTTCCATATAACAACGCTCTGCATTCCCTGAACTTCACAAGATAGTTGTAAATGTATGTCACTGCTGTACAGTCAATGTCATTCATTTCCAGTATTCTGTGAAAAAATATCTGGCCATGAGGAAATATTTCCTTGCTTGGAAACAGATGAAGGCTGGTAGCTGGAAGGGCATCTGACCATAGAAAAAACCTGCCTCAGTAAACTCTCTCACTGACCCATTCTAGCATGGAAAAGTGGGTATTAAATGATGATGATGATGATGTTTGTCTCGATACCAGTGATCCCAAACTAACTGGATATCCCCTCTGTGCTGCAACATACCATTACTATTTATTACTAATCATTATTGTTTTTCTGGTTTGTGTCTAATGAAGAAAACCTTAGAATCAAAAAGTTCCAGTCTTTGCCATCTTTCTTTCAGTTGTAATGTTTCTAAGACAACATAGCTGTGTGGTTAAGAAGCTTGCTTTGCCACCACATGGTTTCAGGTTCAGTCCCACTCTAGCCCTGGGACAAGCAATTCCTTGTGAGTGAATTTGGTTGATGGAAACTGTGTGGAAGCTTCTCATTTATGTATGTGTGTTTGTGTTTGTCCACCTCATCATTACTTGACAACTGGTGTTGGTTTGTTTATCTCACCATGAAATATCAGATCAGCAAAAGAAACTTATTGCTTGAGTACCAGACTTAAAAATATAGAAATAAGTGTTTATTCAACTAAACACTTCGAGGTAATGCCCCAGCATGGCCACAGTCCAATAACTGAAACGAGTAAAAAATAAAAAATATCCAATATAGGGCATGACTTGATGGCTGCTATTTTTTTAGGTCTAACAGCCAATCAAAAACCCTTTTGTCAACTTGAGTTACATCTAGTAAATTCTTTACTTCTGTAGTACCACTGCCTTCTTCAGAGCTGAATGGTTTATCTTACAAAATTCATCCAGGCTGTATCGAAAAATTTGTGCCCTCTAATTTTCAGATCCACCCATGCCATGTTGTAATCTGAAACTGATGTAAAAGATTATTCTAGCAAGTTCTATTTCAGCTTTCTTATTTTCAATGATAGAATATTTTATTTGCTTGTGGTTTTTGCATTTTTAATGATTTAAGCTGTCTGCACTGAGATCTCTGAATGTAGTTCAATTGCTCATTGTTTCTGCATTGAAATTTAGGTCTGTTAAAATACTAAAATATGATAGACTTCACTTAATAAACTATGAATCCTAACAACTGCTCCCTGATTCATTCCAAAAATGGACTTAATATTTAAAAGTTATCTTTATATGGAATTATTTTCCAGACACCAAAGGTTTTCAAAGAATCGTTTTTGAAAATGTTATTGAACAAAACTGCAAGCTCTAGAAGCAAGTCAGGTATGCTATTCATAATTTATTCAATAAATTATATGCCAAACTAACATGGTTCAGAAAATTTGGACTTTTTTATAAATTATAGAAAGCTGGTAATTAATGGGAAACTTTCATAATAATGCTGCTGTTTATTACTGTGAGAGCTGTTCTACTCTAACAAGAGTTGGAATCAATGCAATATTTAACCATACAAAGATAGTAATAGTCTGTTAATGTTATTGGTTACAATAGCAGAATGGAATAGGTATTGGATTAGCAACTCATCATCATTATTGTTTTAACATCTACTTTTCCATGCTTGCATGGGTTGGATGGAATTGGTTGAGATGAATTTTCACTGGCTGGATGCCCTTCCTGTCACCAACCCCTCACCTGTTTCCAAACAAAGAATTATTACTCCATGGCCAGACATGTTTTTCATGGAAGATTGTAAAAGCGATACAGCTTGCATGATGGTGACTCTTGCTTACAACTTTCGTGTGAAGTCAAGGCAGAAATATTAACACACACACACACATGATGGGCTTCTTTTAGTTTCCATCTACCAAATCCACTTGCATGTCTTTGGTCAGCCAGGACTACACAGTGGAAAACATTTGCCCACACTAGGACTGAGCCCAAAACCATGTGATTAAGAAGCAAACTTCTTACCACACAAGCCACGCCTGTCCAACTTATAGGTTGTTAAATTAAATCCACTGTAGACATTCTCAAGCATTTCTGTATAAATGTTGCAATCTAAATTTCTGCATTTCTAGCAGTCTGGGAAATTTCTTGCAGTAGAGGAGTGCCCTGTTCAAATGAAGTTTCTCATATGATTAATACCAAACATGGAATGTGCTGGTTCAATGGACTATTTAGTCCTGTTATTTTGTCGGTTTAATTACTGACATATGTATGGTGAATCATAGCACAACAGGAGCCTATTTCAATTCTCTGAAATGAAATGAATAGAAAATAAATATGGTTGAAGAAGGAAAGATCTGTATGGATTAAAAAAAGAGTTTCTTACACCTCATATATAACCTCAACTACACAAACCACACAGATGCTTACTATCAACATTCTCAAGTGCAGAACCATTTCAATCACCATTTTATCTGGTATTAACCAGTCATCTTCTGTATCATCCTCGCTGTCGTTGTCGTCACCACCGCCGCCGTCGTTGTTTAACGTCCGCTTTCCATGCTGGCATGGGTTGGACAGCTTGACTGAGGATTGGCGAGCCAGAAGGCTGCACCAGGCTCCGCTGGATATATATATATTAGAAGGTTTGGAGGTGATGTACAGGTATTATATATTAGAAAAAATAATAAGGTACTCAGAGATCTAGATGGTTGTACATTTACAGATTTTTATTAATATGTCACATGTTTTTATAAATCATATATTAGCGCTTGCATCTAGTACGTCATTTTTCTACATAAAGTCTTTTGTTGGTCATGCAATCCTTCACAGCTTCATCCATAGGAAATTGACGATCTTGCAAACCATCTTCCATCAGTCCAAAGATATGATAGTCGGAAGGGGCGAGATCTGGGTTGTAGGCAGGGTGTTTCAGCACCTCAAAACCCAATTGATTACTGTTTTCAACAGTCTGGGTGGCCATGTATGGGTGTGCGTTGTCATGCAACAACAAAACTTTCTTTGACAATAGGCTTTGGCATTTGGTGCAAATTGCTGGCTTCAGTTTGATGGCCAGCAAAGCACTGTATCTTGCACTGTTGGTCATACACCCCTTTTTCAGCACTAACAGCACCGTCCAAGCATGATCATTGCCAGAGCAGCTGTCTGGCTTCCATGCCAGTGGCATGTAAATAGCACCATTTGAGCGTGATCGTTTCCAGCGACGCCTTACTGGTACTTGTGCTGGTGGCATGTGAAAAAACATTCGAGCAAGGTCGTTGCCAGTGCTGCTGCACTGGCTCCTGTGCAGGTGGCACGTAAAAAACACCATTTTGAGCGTGGCCGTTGCCAGTACCGCCTGACTGGCTCTCGTGCCGGTGGTACGTAGAAGTACCCACTACACTCTCGGAGTGGTTAGCGTTAGGAAGGGCATCCAGTTGTAGAAACTCTGCCAGATCAGATTGGAGCCTGGTGCAGCCATTTGGTTCACCAGTCCTCAGTCAAATCGTCCAACCCATGCTAGCATGGAAAGCAGACGTTAAACGATGACGATGATAATGATGCTATATATATATATATATATACATACAAGGGGAAGATAATTTTTGATTTCCCCTTGTATATGCATGCATGTGTTTCTTTTGTCCTGACACAGCATGATAGTGGCAAATGAGTGTCACTGTAATACAAGAAATGTCATTCATTTTCAGTACTCTGTGAAATTTTACCAGGCCTTGGAGAAATATTACTTTATTTAGAAACAAAAAGAGAGTCGATGACAGGAAGGCATCCAACAAATTCTGTTTGACTCATGCAAGCATGGGAAAGTAGATGATAGGATGACTGAAACAATCTGTAAATAATAAACATTTGTTAAGTTTCCACCTTGTGATGCATAAAAAAACTCTGCTTATTTACTTTTAGGTAATAAGTTGGGTTTTGACTTATACAACAGCAAGTATGCAATTGCCATATCCAATATCACCTTGTGCAGTGACTCTGGTTGCTTCAATCCATCAGAATTCAGCAGGTCTGCTAATCAGTTTGCTCCTATGTTATCTGGTTCCAAGTGCATGAATGTTGTCAACAAGGTAGGAATTCTTTATTTGGTATATAATTTTCCCTTTTACTATTTGAGAGTGAAACATTCAAATTTATTTTCTTTGTTTTTCATCATACTTGATTTCATGTTTTGTTGCTCAGGGTATTTTGTGATATTCGTCCAACCCATGCTAGCATGGAAAGCGGACGTTAAACGATGATGATGTATGTAGAAACTGAGGTACATCATTATTCACGTACTCTTTTGTTTGCCGTTTTTGACTCTTATTCTCTGGGCTCAGGCATAGTCATGGCCAAGTGGTGAAGAAGTTTGTTTAGCAATCGTAACGTTGCATGCTTGATTTCGCTATGTTCATCTTGAGCAAGTGTCTTCATTCAAAGCTTCTGGCTGAACCAAGCCGTGTGAGTGAAGTGACTGCACCTTCACACATCTTCACCATCATTTTCTTTCTCTTCCAACTAAGATAACCGTATATCTCCCTACAGCATGACACCTGTACCTGTCCCTCTATCTTTCTGTAGCTTCTCATCAGCTGGCATCCCTCAGTACTATTCCCCCTTCATTTGATGTAGGGTTGTTGTCTTGTGAGTTACTTGATAATCTCACTAGTGTAAAAAAGCACCCAAGTACAAAGAAAAAGAAGTGGTTAGCATTAGAAAAGGCTCCCAGCCATAGAAATCATGTGAAAGCAGACATTGGGGTTTGGTGCAGTTCTCTGGTGTGTTAGCTTCTGTTGAACTATCCAACCCATGCCAGCATGGAATATGGACTTTCACTGACTGCTGCTGCTGGTGATGATGATCTATTAGATTGTTTCTACTTGTTCTGCGATGGTTGACTTAATTGTTACCTGGTCTAAATGCTTGACTATTGAGTACTTTTAGCAGAGCCCACTCTGTTGCAATCGTTTGGACTAAGTTGTTCAGTCTGAAGATAGCAATATTTTTCTACATCCAGTCTCAAAAGACCTACAAGTGTTACTTCCTTCCTCCTTTAACTAAACCCTGCAAAACTATAAAAAAAATCTGTCCAGTTCCAAACTAGAATTTTAGTAATTACGTCATGACATAGAATGGCCATCCCAGCCTCTGGATGGCCATTGATACCAAGAGAGGTAACTATCTCTTCATGGGATGAGTGGATGAGTTGGAATTAAAAAATTGAATATAAATCAAGGAATATGGAGAGGATACAAATTCACACATGTATGCGTTTGTATGTGTGTGTGTACATATATCATCATCATCAACATGGAAAACGGACATTAAGCAATGATGATGATGATGCATATATGGGTACAAGACGTCACCAACAGTGCAAATTACATGAAATACATGAGCGAGGGAAAAAAAGAGTGAAATACATAAACAACAAGAAAAAAGTGGAAAACAAGACAAGTTAACACAGCTAGCATGGGAAGCGGACGTTAAACGATCATGATCATGATGATATATATCTATATATATATATATATATATATATATATATATATAGAATGATTGTATGGGCAATAAATGGTCCAATAACATTTCTGATATTTTTTTAATACTTTTAATGTAAACAATTTTGCTTACTTTGTGTAAACTATTCTTTTTTTTTTTTTTAGGTTGTTTATCATTTTATACACAACGGTACATATGGTATTATTTCAGTCCGTGTGGCTCTAAATTTGATTGATTTGACACAATCTGATTTACCTTTTACTCAAACGTTTTCCACAGAATTTCAAGAGGTAATATTTTTTATATCATAATACTAAGAATAATTTTCAGAAAATTAATTACCAGATTTGATAGCATATATATTTTTTGTAAAAAATGGCCAAGTGACCAAGCTCCCTTCGAGTGTTGGGCTTCATGGAGGCAATGACCAAGATCTTAGCATTATGTTTGTGCTTGAGAAGAAGACCCATTAAGCTGAACAAAATCGAAGTCGTGGCAGGTACCAATATCACACAAATGCCACCCATGCTGGTGGCACATAAAAGCACCTGTTACATTCTCGGAGTGGTTGGCATTAGGAAGGGCGTCTAGCTATAGAAACCTTGCCAGATCAGACTGGATTCTGGCGCACCCTTCCAGAGTGCCAGCCCAGTCAAACCTTCCAACCCATGCCAGCATGGACAACAGACGTTAAATGATGATGATGTCTCAAAAAGTCACTCTTAGTCTTATATGCAAAGTTGGGCCTCTCAATGCATTAACATCTTTTTTTTCGTGTCTAATATGTCTGCGTCTTTTGTGTCATCAAATATGGCTATAGCTAAGAATCATCATCACCATCATCATTTAACGTCCGCTTTCCATGATGGCATGGGTTGGACGGTTTGACTGAGGACTGGCAAGCCAGCAGCTGCACCAGGCTCCAATCTGATCTGGTAATGTTTCTACAGCTGAATGCCCTTCCTAATGCTAACCACTCCGAGAGTGTAACAGGTGTTTTTACGTGCCACCAGCACGGGGCCAATCAGGTGGCACTACTATCTACCATGCTTGAATGGTGCTTTTTACGTGCCACCAGCACAGGAGCCAAATCCAAAATTACTTTATGACTTCAGTTCCACTGCATGGCACCTTAGGCAAGTATCTTCTAATATTGCCTTGGGCCAACTAAAGCCTTGTAAATGAAATTGGTAGATGGAAACTGAAAGAAGCCCATTGTGTGTGTGTGTGTGTGTGTGTGCACTGGTGTCATTTAAAAAGCACCTGTACCAGTACCACATAAAAACACCCAGCACACTGTGAAGTGGTTGGCATTAGGAAAGGCATCCAGCCATAGAAACCATGCCAAAACAGACATGGAGCCCAGATAGCCTCTTCAGCTGGCCACAGCTCCTGTCAAACCATCCAACCCATGTCAGCAAGGAAGACAGCTATTAAATGATGCTGATGATGTGTGCGTGTGTGTGTGTATCATCATAATAATCATCATCATATCATCATTTAACGTCCATTTTCCATGTTTGCAATGGTTGGATGGTTTGACAGGATGTGGCCTGCTGGGGCACTGCCCTGGCTCCAGTTGTCTGTTTTGGCATGATTTCTACAGCTGGATGCCCTTCTTATTGCCAATCACTTTACAAAGTATACTGGATGCTTTTATGTGGAACTGGTACAGTGTGTGTGTGTGCATTGTTGTGTCCCCCCACCCAGGTATTAGTGCGTTTATATTCCCATAACTTAGTGATTTGACAAAAGTGACTGATGTTTGTTATATTGTTGGTGACAATATATCGTGTGTGTGTAATAGTGTATCACAGCATCAAATATAACCGTATAACAATAAACAATGTAATAAGAGTTGGTTATCTTATTATAACTGTTTGCACAATAACACTCCTATGCAGAATCAATAACGAGACTGTCTACTGGTTCATCAACTTATAAATCTTGTCCAGTCCACGGACAGTCATGTGTGGGGGTGTCAGTTCACTCCACAACAATGTTTATCTCCATGATAGCATGAGTAAAATGATCTTTAAAAATTTCCTTAAAATTAGAGCAATACTTCAACAGCTGGCTGCTCTGCCTCCTACAAAATTACTCAAGCATGAAGTGGAAGTAAAGCTTTTGGAAAGTTCTATCCCATCCCCTCAGTACACAGTTACTAAAGTAAAATTTGAACTAGTTCTCACATGATCCCCATTGCAACCATGTATTTTTAGGCAAGTGTCTTCTTTAGCCCTGATCTGACCATTGTCCTGTGAATGAATTTGAGAGATGGAAACTGAAAGAAGCCTGTTGTGTGTGTGTATGTTTGTGTCTCCTTCTCTTGACATCACATGAGTGTTGTAAATGAATGTCATTCATTTCTGATATTCTGTGAAACTTTGTCTGGCTGTTGGGAAATATTACTTTGCTTAGAAACAGATGGTGGTTGGCATCAGGAAGGAGGGCATCTGGCCATAGAAAAATCAACCTCAGTAAACTCTGTTGAACCCATGCTAATTTAGGAAAATGAACATTTAAAATGTAATGATGAAAATGTATACAATAAAACACACTTTTTCTTTTCATAAATTCAATCTAATCAATACAGTTCGTTTGTCATATGATTGGTAATGCTCTTTATTTGCTTTTCTTTCTTCAAATATATTCCTCTTTTAATAATTTTGGTAATATTTTTCAGTTGGAGGCAGAAGATAATGCATATTTCAAGAGGAGTGGTAACCCTGGTTACATAAGGGGTGAACCATTATTAGCTGGAACTAAAATTAATTTGCCAACAGGACGGTAAAGTTTCAATTTATTTTCATAAATTCTTCATCAATTGCCAAATGTTTTTGAAAGAATAATAGATAATGAAACAAAATAAAAACTTTACTTTACAATTGCCATCTCTCTCTCTCTCTCTCTCTCTCTCTCTCTCTCTCTCTCTCTCTCTCTCTCTCTCTCTCTCTCTCTCAAGCACCTACCTATCCATTTATCCTGTCCAGTCCTTTGGGCCACTTCTCTTATGTTCACCTTCCTCTAATGTGAGGGTTTGCCCTGATACCTCCTCACCATTTTCTCTCCTTTCCCAACTTGGGTAATCATTTATCTCTTCTACTCATCACTTGGTATAAAGCCATCTCCCTCAATACTGTCCCCACCTCAGCTATGGGGTCTTTTTTGTGAGTTACAAAATATCACTCATATTATCTTTTAATTGATTAAATGAATCTTATATTATCTTTTAATTGGTTAAATGAATTTTTGCTATTTTCATACATTCACAAAATGTCAATGCTGAAGACTAGAGGCCAGATGTCATCCCACTTGAGCCAGTTAATTGGTACAGGGGAAAGAGCTTCCTGTATTAGAGCTTCCAACAGTGAGAGACATTTTAAGACTTAGGTTACTACTTCGGGAACAAAATTCAAATGACAGAAGGAATTATATAGTTAAGGAACTCATACATAATATAATGCCCCATCTTCTGTGTCAGTGGACAAAGGCTAATACACAATTCAAACTGCCAGTGATCATACAGTGTTGAACAATTGAGCTAAATCTAGTGGTACTGTGGCGGAAAGCAGTACACACATCACTTGGTAAAGGAAACTTGGCAATGAAAAATGCTTTTCTACACTCACTTGGTACACTGTTCGGTATTTTGAGCTGCAGTTTTTTCCATAATTTTGTGTTCAAAAGGGGAATGTTCCCCAACTGGTAAGAAGAGGAAATCATTCTCACATTGACTGTCGTTGCTCTCGTGAAAAGAAGATACCTTCTCTGGAGCTAAATTTCATAAGCTCACAGAGGACAAAGGTAGGAGGCCAAGGCAGCATGCAAATGGGATTCAACTGATTATAAAGAAAGAGACAGATTTCTACTGAAAAAGGAAAGGCCTTGTCAGAGAGAGAAGGAAGAAAAGAAGGGAATGAAGAGTGAAATCATGCAAAGAGAAGAACAGCCATGTTTGTCAGTTGTTTGGTTAATCTTTTGAAGAGAATGAAGTAATGTCAGATGAAAATTCTAAGGAATCTTCTGAAGCCATAACAAAGAGAAGAAAATGCAATACAAGAGACAGTTCAAACATTGCATTAGTGTTATTTAAAATTTTTTTTCTTTCCAGAATTTTGTTTTATATGCTAAAAGGCAACAATAAATTACTACCAAGATTGAAAATTATGAATTTTCCTATTTACTCCCCAAAATTGACACACCTTAATCTTCAGCACATAATACCTGATGCCTCTTCTTCACTGTCAGGTGTCTCTTACATGGAGTTAGACAGAAAAATAGTGAAGATCTGCATGGCACTTCGGGCAAGTGTCTTCTAATATATACCCAGGCTGACCAAAGCCTTGTGAGTGGATTTGGCTGAGAGAAACTGAAAGAAGCTTGTTAAGAGGTGATGATGATGATTGTAGATTAAGATGAACTAATATCATTCCCCTTTTTGTATATTTGATGTATTCTTTCAGTTCCATAATTAACTTAAGCTCTGATCGAACCAATTGGCTTACAATTCCACAACCTTCACCTGATGGTTCCTGCTCTGGTAAAAGTCGAGTTCCTGTTACTTTTGGTGTTGATATGCGATCTGGTTGTTTCTTAAAGTAAGTCACTTCACTAAACTTTCAAAACACAGGAAACGATGATCCTGAGTGAATCTACAAAGTTATACCTTTATAAAATTTATGTTGTAGCTAAGTATTTCCACTGGCACCAACTAAACCCTAAAATAGATGGGAGGCCTTTAGTTTTCAGATCAGGGGTTTAAGTGCTGGCATGGCTGTGTGATGAGAAGTTTGCTTCTCAACTATGTAGTCTTGGGTTCAGTTCCACGGCATGGTACCCTGGGCAAATGTCTTCTGTTATAGCCCTGAGCCAACTAAAGCCTTGTGAGAGGATTTGGTAGATGAAAACTGAAAGAAGCCCATCATGTACACATATATATGTATATTTGTGTGTGTGTGTGTATGGAAAATAGACTCCATCAAATGCCAGCGGGGAAAACTAGAAGTAGTTGATAGCTTCTGTTACCTAGGTGACCAAGTCAAGAGTGGAGGTGGATGCTCCGAGAGCATAGCTGCTAGAATAAAAATAGGCTGGGCAAATTTCAGAGAGCTCCTACCTCTGTTGGTCACAAAGGGCTTTTCCCTCAGATTGAAGGGCAGATTGTACAATGCCTGTGTGCAAACAGCCATGCTACATGGCAGTGAAACACGGGCTGTGACCACGAAGGACATGTGACAGTGTGAAGGAAATGAAGCTAGTATACTCCGCTGGATGTGCAATGTCAATGTGCATGCATGACAGAGTGTAAGCACCTTAAGTTGGGCATAAGATGTGGTGCACAAGAGAGATGACTGTGCTGGTATGGTCATGTAATGCATATGGACGAGGACAGCTGTGTAAAGAGGTGCTAATCTCTAACCTGTGGAAGAGGTAGACCTGTAAAGACATGAGATGAGGTGATGAAGCATGATCTTTGAATGTTGGGCCTCACGGAGGCAATGACAAGTGACTGAGACTTTCGGCAATATGCCATGCTTGAGAAGACTTGTCAAGCCATGTGAAATTGTAGTCATGACCAATGCTGGTGCTTCGTAACCAGCACGTAAAAAGCACCCACTACACTCTTGGAGTGGTTGGTGTTACAAAGGGCATCCAGCTGTAGATGCCATGCCAAATCAGATTGAAACCTGGTGCAACTTACCAGTTTTCAGTCAAACCATTCAACCCATGCCAGCATGGAAAACATGTTAAATGATGATGATGATGATGATGATGATTATAGTTAAGATAATGGGATCCATAAAGGATCAAGGTATATTGAAAGAAGTCATTCAATCTAGCAACATCATCCACAGAGGCCAAAAGTAGCAGAACATACTTGAATAAAGCAGGCAGTAGACACTAAGTATGACATTTGACAGCAACTACCAAACTAATAGAATATTAGCATCATTTAATGAAGATCCAGCTAATTATAATTCACGGAGGATAATTTAGAGCAAAACCTCAGATTAACGATACATGGGATCTACTTCTTATTCTAAATTAAGATTGTATAATCTTCTTCACACCTTTAGAAGGATGGATAAAGTAAAAACATCATCACTTTCTGCAAAGATTTTGGAGTTAAAAAACAAAAATGTTGATTTTTATCTAAAGTGGAGCATTGTTAGACACACTAAATTGTTTGTTAGTGATAGATGTATGGAATTGTTGGAAATCTTAAATCTTAAATGAAACAATTGTAGCAATACCAAATAATCCATTTGAATATTTTTATTGTGTAAAGACACATGGCTCGTTGGTTAGAGTGTCAGGCTCACAATCATGAGGTAGTGAGTTCGATTCTGGGCTGTGTGTTGTGTTCTTGAGCAAGACACTTTATTTCACATTGCTCCAGTTAACTCAGCTGTAGAAATGAGTTGCGACATCACTGGTGCCAGGCTGCATCAGCCTTTGTCTTTCTCTTGGATAACATCGGTGGCATGGAGAGGGGAGGCTGGTATGCATGGGCGACTGCTGGTCTTCCATAAACAACCTTGCCCGGACTTGTGCCTCGGAGGGGAACATTCTAGATGCAATCCCATGGTCATTCATGTGTGTGTATGCATGTGTGTCTATGTATAATTGTGTGTGTAAACTTGTCTAGCCATCATGTAATGGTTGTAAATGAGCATCATGCATCATCATACAAGCAAGGTTGCTTGCAGCCTTCTGTAGAAAGCATGCTTAGCCATGAGAAAATATTACCTTACTTAGTAACAAGTGATAGTTGGTGACAAGGAGAGATCTGGCTGTAGAAAAACTGCCTCAGCAGGATCCATCTGCCCATGCAAACATGTAAAAGTAAATGTTAAAATAATGCATATTTTGTGTTGTTTTTTTTCTTCTCACTTCACATTTGGATCTAATCTATGTAACTGGATACACAATTGGTGAAATGTTATACGTTTATATCCTCATTAACTTTGTATGTTTCTTTGCCATTTCAGGTTTATCAGGTATTTTCTAGATGTCTTCTTTTCTTGTTTTTATCAGATTAAAACTATCTGACCTCAGTATTCAGTGCAAAAACCTTGAAGGAATGAGCAATATTCTGTGGCAACAAAATGCCACCCATGTAGCAACATTTGGTAACTCCCCAGTTGAGTTTGTTGCTGACTGGTTGACAATATTTGAACAGAATAAACCTCCACAGCCTCAGGTTAGAATCGATTCTATTTAGTATCTACTAAAATTATAAAATCTTGCCTTTCTCTCTTTTTTTCTTTTCTTTTTTTTTTTGTCTGCCATGTTTTGTATAGACATGGGTGTGTGGTTAAGAAGTTTGCCTTCTGACCATATGGTTTCAGGTTCAGTCCATCTGCATGGCATCCTGGGCAAGTGTCTTCCATGCCAACAAAGCCTTAGGAGTAGATTTGGTAGATGGAAACTAAAAGAAGCTTGTCATTTGCATGTGTGTGTGTGTATCTGTGTGTGAGTATGAGTTGGTGTCTTGATATTGCATGGTAGTTGTACATGAGTGTCAGTGTTATACTCTGGTTTACACCAATCACTTTATTCCCCACCCCCACACTTTGTGCATCCATGCAGAGTCTCTACTCCCCATTTGCTCTTCTTTGGCAATACCCTGCCACTTATATTATGACCTCTGTACCTTGATGGTATGCCCTGGCACTTGCCCTCATCTCTCTCTCTCTCTCTCTCTCTGCCTTTACTCTACAATCCCATTTATATTCTGATCCCTATTCTTTGTAAGTATGCCCTGACACTTTGATACCATCTCTCTCCTGCTCTCTCTTTCACTCTTGCTATCTTCCACTCTCTCTCTCTCTCACGCTTCTCTCTGGCTGGGTGACCATGTATGTATCTCCTCTACAGCAGCACACCTGTTTCTGTTCTCATTCTTGACCACTCTCTCTCTCTGGCTGGGTAACCATGTACCTCCCCTGCAGCAAGGCACCTGTTTCTGTCTGTCTGTCACACTAACCTTTTATCATCTAGCACAAGATCACCGCCTCCAATGCCCCTCCCCTCTTAAAGGATCTTTGTCTTGCAACTTACTTGATGACCCTGCCAGTGCTGGTGCCACATAAAAAGCATCCAATCCACACTGAAAAGTGGTTGGTGTTTGGAAGAGCATCCAGCTGTAAGAAACTGACTTCACCTGTACTGGTGCCATGTAAAAAGCACTCAGTCCACTCTGTGGGGTGGTCGGTGTTAGGAAGGGCGTCCAGCCATAAAAACCATGCCAAAACACACACAGAAGTCTGGTGCAGTCTTCTGTCAGGTCAGCTCCTCTCAAACCGTCCAACTCATGC
The DNA here is from genome assembly GCF_001194135.2 of Octopus bimaculoides. Lineage (NCBI taxonomy): Eukaryota > Metazoa > Mollusca > Cephalopoda > Octopoda > Octopodidae > Octopus > Octopus bimaculoides. Next base: position 89,582,974 of record NC_068987.1, read on the forward strand.
CAGCATGGAAAGTGGACATTAAAAGACGATGACGATGATGATGATGACTGTTTTATGGCTGTTTCATTTGTTTCCAGTTTTCAATAAAAAGCATGTTTGGCCATGGAGAAATATTGTCTTACCTGGAAACAGGTGAAGATTAGCAACAGAGAGAGTATCTGACTGTAGAAAATCTGCCTCAAAAAATTCCATGCGATCCATACAAGCAAGGAAAAGCAGATTTTAAAACAGTGAGATGATAAGAGTTACAATAGAATGTACATAAATGAATTGTTACAGAATTTTTTAATAAATGTAATGGTTTGTCTTTTAATTGATATTATTTTGTTTTTTTTACTCAGTTTGAAGCACCAGACCAATGCACCCAAGTTGTTACAGGAATGCAGATACAAGTATTATATGCTAAAGTTGGATCCATTAATAATCCTCAGCCAAAGATTATTGGGGTTTCTTTAACCTATGAAAAACCAAAGACAATATCATTACAGGTATAATCTTAATAGATAATTTAATTATCTAAATCAATAACTCAGTTATGTTTCAATTAATAACAATTCAATTCTGTCAGTCTTACGTTTGTTTTTAGTCTTATTTTGTCTCCTTAATAGACACAGACATGGCTGTGTTGTGAGAAGTTTACTTCCCAGCCACATGATTTTGGGTTCTGTCTGATCATGTGGTACCTTGGGCAAGTGTCTTCTACTTTAACCCTGAGTTGACCAATGCCTTGTGAATGAATTTAGTAGACAGAAACTGAAAGAAGCCTGTTGTGTGTGTGAGTTTTCTTGCCTTGATATTTTGTGATAGTCGTAAGCAAATGTCACTGTGCTGCAAGCGGTCTCCTTTGTTCCCAGTCATCTGTAAAAGCATGTCTGGTCATGCAGAAACATTACATTACTTGGAAACAGGCAAAGGTTAGCAACAAGATGGGCTGTAGAAAAATCTACCTCAACAAATGTCTGTCTGACTCATGCAAGCTTGAGAAAATAGACGTTAGATGAATTGTTTTAACATATTTAATGCGAAGTGGAAATGTTCTTGGTGCATAAGAAAAAAAAATTATATTTAGTTTCGTTAGATTGTTTAATCGTGAATAATTGTTTACAGTTTCTGAAATGCAAATGTTAAGACCCTGAATTATTTATGATTTTTAAAAATATTCAGAAATGTTATTTGTTAGTTCCCTGGTAACTACTATTTCCTCCATGATGGCTCTCTGATACTAAAAATTAAAAATTACTTGGTAGATGATGATGCTTTGGAAGAGACACTGAATAAGAATTAACCACAAAAGCAACCTAATAGGAAAGAAATGATTAAAATGAATTGGGTGTTATGGGAAATAAAATTGCCCCAAACCATTGACCCCCCACCCCCATTAAAGATTGCCATCATTTAGTATGTTAAGAGCAAATCAATAATGTAAAGATCATTTCTTTCCCGAGCTATTGGCCATGGATAGTTATTCTAGATATGAGTAATAAGTTGAGTGAAATGTCTCCACCTGTAATGTACCTTATGTCGCATATCTGTTCACTCAGAGTTTACCAACACAAGACAGCTCTTGCGCAAATGAAAGCCAGAGATGACTTTGTAATGATGTAAATTGATCAGGTTTAATATCTCAAATCTTACACAATATTTATATGAGGATGGAAATTCATGGATACTTCAGACTTATTGAAACTATGCAAAACTGACTGTAAAACTTCAAATATCAATGAATGTTGATAAAGAAAAAATAAGTAAGTAGAATTGGTATCAAATTATTAACTCAAAGGTCTGGAGTTCAAACCCACTGCAAGCATCTGATTGTGTATTTAGGCAGTACACTTAATCTGTAGTTTACCTAGATGTTGGAAACAGACAACAGATTACCTGAGAATATTACTCAAGATTAATTAATATCAATTTTTATCTTTCATCCACTTAACACTACTCAATCAGAATTAAGCACCACCTTGAAAACCATTTGAGGCTTACAAGATAATTCATATTTCATAGTCATAGTGCAGTTTTATTTCAAATCTTTACCTTCTTTCCAGCTGCTCTCATCCATCATTTTACAATGTGAAGTAGCCATGTATCTCCCCTGGGCTTCTTTCTCTATCATACTTTAACCTCTCAACATCTTGACTAAAACTACTGCCCCACCTCTCAAATGCTAACCCCCACCACCACTTAGTTGTGGGAGCTTTTTCCTTTGTTTTGTTCTTTCTTATCTTACAAGTTACTTTGTGATGTCCCTAATGCCAGTGACATGAAAAAAACAAAGCATCCACTACACACTGTAAAGAGGTTGGCATTAACAAGGGCATCAAGACATAAAAACCATGCCTATGCAGACATAGAGCTTGACAGGGACCTGAGGCTTGTTGGATCCTGATTAACCATCCAACTTATGCTGGCATGCAAAACAAACATTAAATGATGACGATGACGATGAACTCTAGACCACTTCAATTTCGATCAGTAGGCAATAAAAGAGTAAATTGTATTAATTTTTAGAACAAAATGAAAATTCTGAATTATTTATTCCATCTCTATTTTGTTTCAGTGTAATAACCTCATATGTGATCCAACAAACTATGATAAAGAGTACAGGATTGAACTGGTAACGTCTGTAGCATTTCAAGATGTCTCTGAGCCAGCTTTGAAGTATTTTACAAGACCTCCCCCACAAGAGGGTGGATTACCATTTGATTTCTTCTATCCTTTTTATTCAAATGGTTCAGTAAAGAACTATGAGCAAGTTTCAACAATATATTTTACAATATTTGCCATATTTCAAATGTTTCTTTTGCTATGAAAATTGTCCTACAAATCTAGGTTAATCTTCAAGAAAACATTCTTGGACATCTTATTTTTGTCTTTTTAGACATTCCCTCCATAATTCAGCACAATATTCTATAATTTCATTCTATCTCATGAGGTGCTGGACCCAAACAACCTGCTGTATATAGTGAATTGTTTAAGGGCAGAAATTCTGAATGATTACTGACTGGGTCCATGTTGACCTGTCCAACACATACCAGCATGGGAAGTGGACATAGAACAACAATGATATATATCAATAAATATGCCGGAGAACCTCCCAAAACTAGACACCAATATCTAAATATTATTGGAGCCTAATTAGGTTACCTGTGAAAGAAAAACTGAACAATACCAGAGTAAGCAATCCACAAATGAAAGACAACTTTGAATAACAAAACTAAAAGATAAAAAATCCGTAATGGTGCAAAGCAAACGTGTATTCCCATCATCAGCTGCTACACATGATATCCTGTGTGTACAGATAGATCACTATGATCTGTTGTCGTTCAGCATCCAGTAGCACTTGGAACATCCACTGCAGAAGATACTGATAGCTTTAATGGTGAAATGTACACAGGGAATAAATGATGTAAAACTTGTATCTATCATAATTTCTCGCACACACTCACATATGTATATATGTATATGTATATCTGTGTGTATATATATATATATATATATATATATATATATATTTATATACACACACATTGATACCAGTGCTGATGCCATGTATAAAGCACCCAGTACACTCTAGAGTGGTTGGCATTAGGAAGGGCATCCAGCCCTAGGAACCATGAAAAAACAGACAATGGAGCCTGGTGCAGCCTCTGGCTTTGCCAGCTCCTGTCAAACCGTCCAACCCATGCCAGCATCGAAAACATGTTTAATGATGATGATATGTGAATATCACTTACTTGAAAAACAAGTAAGGGTTGGTGACAGGAAGAGTGTCTAACTAAAAAAAAAACCTATGTTAGATAATACTCTGTCCAAACCCATGCTAGCATGGAAAACAAATGTTAAACAATCAAATAAAGCAAGTGTGTGTATGTGTGTAGATTTATATATGTGTCGGTATGTGTGTATAACTAAAGCATTTAGTTGATCATACCACCATTTCTTCCAAGTTATCGGTGCAGCCTTCTGGCTTGCCAGCCCTCAGTCAAACCGTCCAACCCATGCTAGCATAGAAAATGGACGTTTCTTACGCAGAGTAATAAATTTGGGAAACCAATTCTCATATATTAGTTTACTTATTTTAACAGTTCTAGAAGAATGAAAAAGTTGATCCTAGTAGAATTCAAATTTACTATTTAGAAGGGTAAAATGAAATGCTGTGCCCCCATTTTTGTCAACTGATTGCTTCATTGGATTTCCTGAAATCAACACAAAAATGGGGATTGTTTGCTCATATTGATTTAACTTAACCTATAACTACCATATTTGATTGTGTATTAGATGCAACCACATATTAGGTGTACCCCAATTTCCATGGCACATATTCAAGGAAAATGTTTTATGTACATTAAAGCATTTAAACCGGACATATCTGGCCCAAAATGTTCTACCTGTTTTGTGATCAAACTGAACAAATCCAGCCTTTCACACTTACCCTACAATGTTGTTCTAAAAATAAGCAATTATATCATTGAAATCTTGAAACTACAAGATGATGCATGTTTACATCAACAGAGTGTGAATAGATAAGCATTTCATTTGATAGAGTAATCTAAATGCTAAGAGGTTAAACCAACCAAATCCAGCCCAAATATTCTACCTGTTTTATACTGAAACTGGCCACATCTGGCCTCTCCCACTTACTTTACAATGTCATTCTAAAAAGAAACAAACACACTGTTGAAATCTCAAAGCTACAAGATAATACATAATAAATTCAAAACAGTGTGAATAAATAAGCATTACATTATTTACATTACTTACAATTGACAGATATTTGTCCTCATCTTGTTTGTTGTTAACACGTTTCGGCTGATATACCCTCCAGCCTTCATCAGGTGTCTTGGGGAAATTTCGAACCTGGGTTCTCATTCCTAAAGTATTTTTCGGTGTTGTTGTTGTTGTTGTTGTAGTTATTATTATTATTATTATTATTATTATTATTATTATTATTATTATTATTATTTATTATTATCCAGGTCACTGAATAATAATAACAACAACAACATTGAAAAATACTTCAAGAATGAGAACCCAGGTTCGAAATTTCCCCAAGACACCTGATGAAGGCTGGAGGGTATATCAGCTGAAACGTGTTAATAACAAACAAGATGAGGACACATATCCGTCAATTGTAAATAATGTAAATAATTCTTCATCTCTTAAATATAAAACTGAAATAAGCATTACATTTGATTGAGTAATCTGAATGTTAATGGGTTAAAGTTTTCTAGCTTTTGGGAGGCCCAACTTCGCATATAGGACCCAGGAATATATTTTGAGACTTTTTTTTTTTTAAATGTGTGTTTTATATGCCACCAAATATGATATTGATCCCTAACTCTCTCTCTCTCTCTCTCTCTCTCTCTCTCTATCTCTCTCTCTCTCTCTCTCTCTCTCTCTCTCTCTCTCTCTCTCTCTCTCTCTCTCTCTCTCTCTCTTCCATTAAATGCCGTCCATCAGACACAATGAACAGTTCCCAATGTTTGCTTGAGTTTGAAGCATAAATGTGGTCTGTACAGGTGTGTTTTTCAGCATGTGTGTGTGCATGTATGCACATGTGTGTGTATATATATTTATGTGTGGGTGTGTTGAGGCAGCGAGCTGGCAAAATCATTAGCATGCCAGGCGGAATGCTTAGCGGTGTTTCATCTGTCACTACGTTCTGAGTTCAAATTCCATTGGGGTTGACTTTGCCTTTTATCCTTTCGGGGTTAATTAGATAAGTACCAGTTACGCACTGAGGTTGACGTAATTGACTTAAACCCTTCCCCAAAATTTGAGGCCTTGTGCTTCCAGTAGAAAGGATATCTGTGTGTGTGTATATGTATCTGTCTGTATATGTATATGTGTGTGTGTGTGTGTGTATATATATAGTTTACAATTTAAAGAAAAAATCCAGGAGAATATTACAAGGTAGCTAATTGTTGCTTAAGTGTCCCAGGATTTAAAACATGTAGAAGAATTCAAGATATAAATGGTTTAAAAACATCTTGAGAGTTTGTCTCCTTATTCAATTTTCTTATATATATATATATATATATATATATATATATATATATATATACACAAACACACACACAAATATATATTGATTTATACATTTGTTATTTTAACTGCAAAGGAAAGTTGTGTTATAGGCTGAGTCTGCGATTATGTATTTTAATTTTCATGAAAATGAATGGAATTAAATAAAAAAGTTATTAAAAAGTAAAGGAGTCCTGTTACATAATGTTTTTTGTCATCTGTGAGCAATTTTTAAGGATAAACACATGCTGCATGTGTTTTGTCATGTAGAGGCATCTGCTTAACATTTAGTGAAGTCATCATTATTTAATGTACACTTTTCCATGCTTGCAAGGATCAGATGGAAATTGTTGAGGCAGATTTTCTACTGCCAGATGTCCGTTTTTGTCACCAACCTTCACATGTTTCCAAGCAAGGTAATATTTTCCCATGGCTGGACACGTTTTTCATGGAAGATTGGAAACAGACAATTTCACTTGTATGTCAATGCTACTTATTTTCAACCTTTATGTCTAAATAGGAATACAAACACACATGTGAATGTGACATGCTTCTTCCAGTTTCTGCCTACCAAACTCACTCAAGATTTTGATCAGCTCGGAACTATAGTAGAAGACACTTACCCAAAGTACTATGCAGTGGGACTGAACCTGAGACCACATGGTTGAAAAGCAAACTTCTCAACCACAGAGTATCAGAAATGGCTTCAACTGAAAATCAGAACTAAGTGTAGTATTTCAAAGGTATTTTTATTTATTTATTTATGCATTTCAGCCAAGTGGCTGCGATCATGCTGGTGCACCACCGTGATAAAAGTATACTTACTTTTCAGCCATAAATTCATTTAAGGTAGAAAGAAAAGACATAGGCCTATACATGATGAATGTCTAGTGAGAACCATACAAAAGATGTACAGAGCTGCTGTCAATAAAGCCAGAGCAACTAGTACAGTGATGAATTTAGCATGCAAGTAGGAGTTCACCAGGGCTCAATTTTCAGTCCCCACCTTTTTATCATAATTCTCCAGAGCAGTTTAAGACAAGTTGCCCTTTGGATCTGCTGTATGCTGATGACCTTGTTTTTGTAGCTGAATCTGTAGTAGAACTAGAAAAGAAATTCCAAGTGTGCAAGAAAAACCTTGAATCAAAGGATCTTGAAGTTTTAGTAAGCAGGAAAACAAACAGGATTCTACTTCCATCGGAGAAATGACCCTGCTTGATCTATAGAAAAAGTGTAAGTAGAAATTCCATATAGTTCATTCAATGCAATCTATGCTTTAAAAAAAAGCAAATGGAAGTAAATATCCACAAACTGATTTATTCTTATGATTCTGCTGGTGGGGGTAAATTTTCTGCAGTTTCTGCTTGTGGTAATGGTTTATTTTCCTCTGGTTGTGTTGGTTCTGTTTGAGGTGGGGGTACATTTTCTTCTGTTACTGCTGCTTGTGAGGTTGGCTGAGTTTCTGTGACTGTTGGTTCTGCCTGAGGAGGTGGGGGAATACTTCCTACTTGAGGAGGTGGAGGGATACTTTCTACTAGTTTTGTTGGGTCTGTTGGAAGTGATGGTAACTTTGGTTCTGCTTGAGGTGTCTGTTTTGGAGATCGTTTTGTGAGCTGTAACTGAACTGGTTTCTTTGGTTTTATCGCAGGCAACATGCGTTTTTGCTGAGATAAGAATATTTAAATAATTTATTTACTGATAAAAAATACTTCAGTGATATCTGCATAAAAATCAATGAGTGACAGTATTAATGTAATCAATATAGAGATCATGGAAATGTTTATCGGAAATAATTAGGCAGTGAGTAAAATAAGCAAATCTAGTCATTGACTGGTTTTGTTTTGTTTTGTTTTTTTTTTAGCAAGTAATGGAGACAACTTCCACACTTTTAGTAGTATTTGACCTTCCTTATTTTTAATACATCTATTCACATCATGAGTGACTGATTTAAAAAAAAATGCCAAAGAAAACCGAAAAAGAACTGCTAAATGAATCAGTGATAAATGAATGATAGAATATATGGGAGAATAGGTTTCTTTCTGAGACCCCAAATTGTACCCCTAACTTACCAAAATAACTCCTCCAGATAGTTTTTAAATTCTCATAATATTATTTCATGGTTGGAATATGTAGGGTAAAATTTAATAACATATGATCAGTAAATAATAAAAAAAAAAATTGCTGAAAAATATAACAAGCAGAATCTTTGACTGACTGCTGACCAGTGTTATCACAGATCAATTTCTATAAGCATAACATAATTCACAATTGATTGTACCATGTTATCCTGGATCAGTGGTGAATGAATCAGTGATAAATGAGGATAGATGTAATATGGTGACAACTGTTAAGTTAGAATGAACAGAGTTATCTCCCACACTTCACTAATAGTTGATAGTTGAAGTAGAATTCAATCGAAGATTATATTTGTATATCAAATCTACGTAAGGGCATTATTAATAAGAAGAAATGTTTTCATTTGTTTTAATCTACACTTCTATGATCTAAGTCAATGATTCCTAATCTTTTTTGCATCTTGGACCAGTTTCAAGTAAAACAATTTTTCTACTTGCGTAACAACACAAAGCTGGCAGAAACGTTAGCACGCAGGGCGAAATGCTTAGTGGTATTTTGTCAGCCATTACGTTTTGAGTTTAAATTCCGCCGAGGTCAACTTTGCCTTTCATCCTTTCAGGGTAGGTTAAATAAGAACCCGCTATGCACTGGAGTCGATGTAATCGACTTAATCCTATTTGTCTGTTCTTGTTTGTCCCCTCTATGTTTAGCCCCCTGTGGACAATAAAGACATAGATATATAATTTAATCATTGTATATATAATGTATATATAACGCAAAAACACCCTGTAGACTGTGTTTTTGCGTCCACAAGAACTTTCTTGATTATGTAATACTAAAGAATTTAGTCTCTTACTATATTTTGGCAGCACTCTCATTGCTTTTGTTTAACTTCAGGCCAGTCTTGGAGAAGCAAATCTATGATCAAAGATTTTATAGCACAGTGGTATAACTTGTGTGCGATTCCTTGTTGGCAACGGCATTTCGGACATTCTATCCATGACCTCTCAGACAACAACCCAGAGAGACTGTTTGTGAAGATGGAACAATCACTATGTAGTGTGTGTGTAGGTATATGTGTATGTTTGAGTGCATGTGTGTGTGTTACTGTTTCCTGGCTTTGACTTCATGTGATAGTTGTACACAAATGTCACCAGGATGCAAGCAGTGTCCTTCATTTCCAATCTTCCATGGAAACATGATTGGTCATGGGGAAGCATTAGCTTACTCGGAAACAGATGAGGGTTGGTGACAGGAAAGGCACCTGGCCGTATAAAATTTGCCTCAACAAATTCCGTCTGACCCACACAAACATGGAAAATGATGATGATGGAAGATTATTAATGGCGGATAACTTGCAAAACCTAATAAAATATTTACCAGTAATTTTTTTCGTTCTTTGCATAAATAATCATACTGTGACTTTTGTTCACTTATGTGTTTCCATAAAATAATGTTATCAAACATAATATCTTGACGTCTTCTTTCTCGATTTCTTTGTCCACCAGTACTAAAAAAAAACAAAAAAAAAAAACTCAAGACTTAGGGACCACTGTGAACTTCATGTAAATAGAACAACGATAGGTCAACTTTGGTAAGGGCTTTCATTGCCAAACTGTATCTTTAAGACTAGCATGGAAAGCGGACATTAAATGATGATAATGATGATGACAGATATGGAAAACAATCATAGGAAGATGGTATTGGGTATTATTTGTAATAGAATTGGAAAAATGATCTATATGGTAAAAAAGGCAAATGGACAAGGGTTTGATTTCAAAAGACATGCAAACCACTTGAGAAAAAAATACACCAAGGATAATAATAAAAGAATTGAAGAACTGATGGAGTTTATGTACACTATGTTTGAAGTACCATTACCAAATAAAACTGACACACTCATTCGGAGCAGTACTAGGGAGAGGAAATTTCCAGAACTTTTAATGGTTGACCCAAAGAGGAAAAAAGGTTGAACTCCGTTTGGAGTTAATTTTTTTTTTAAAGTGGAGATCATCATCATCATTTAACGTCCGCTTTCCATGCTAGCATGGGTTGTACTATTTGACTGGGGACTGGCGAATCATCCAACCCATGCTAGCATGGAAAGCGGACGTTAAATGATGATGATGAACTCCAAACAGAGTTCAAAAAATTAAAAAACAAAATGTGTACACCCACACTCTCTGAGAAGTGTATAGTTTAAAAGGGGAGATGTTGTGGAGTGAACTGACTCACTCGCATGTGAATGTCAGTGGACTGGATGTGTCTTACAAAAGACGAGTCAGTAGATAGTTGAGGTCGAACTGAGAGAGTGTTAGTCTCGTTATTGTTTCTGTTCTAGAGTATTGGATTGTTATTGTGCAAATGGTTATAATAAGATAACCAACTCTTGTTACATTGTTTATTGTTATACTATTATATTTGACACTGTAATATATTGTTATACACACACATGATATATTGTCACTAACAATATAACAACTATTGCTATTATTATTATTATTGAAGTGTTAACAATAACTAACCATTGTTTCCACCTATTCCAGTCGGACTTCCAGCAGTCTACTTCGGCTTTCTTGGTGGTTAATGTGTCTGAAAGTTGGCGGTTAGCTTTTTCAATTGCTAAGTAATGTTGTCCTTCTCTCTAAAAATAACAAATTTATGCAAATTATTAGAATTTAACATAAATATTTTTTGATTATAACAATTAAAATAATTCAAAATTCTTGTAATCTGAACTCTAGGATTTTTTTCTAAAAGAAAAAAAGGAAGTGAAGCAAGACTTATTGAACTGGAATTTTGTAAAGAGTATTTACTCCAGTCAAGGGGCTGAAATGGGATTCTTCCAAAGGATCTCTGGAGTAATATCAAGAGGATATTAGGGGATTGCTCCATGTGAAACCACTGCTCTCTGCATCGAGAGGTTACAGTTCCAGTAATTAGAGTGTTGCAGGAAAGGGTTGAAAGACACATTCTTCAAGCCAAGCCAACAAGCAAGAAACCTAGGGGTAGACTAAGAATGAGATGGTTGAATAATATCCATAATCTCGGTTGGCCATGCTTGGGAATCCAGCCATAAAGAGTAATGACAGAACCCTTTCAAGGACTCTACCGCCAATGACCCTCCCAGATATAATGGTCTGAGGAAATGAATGAATGGGAGTCAGTCGATTATGTATGACAGTAAATAACTATATTGATTATGCGAATATAATTAAACCTCAAATACCTTTAATACATCCAGCTTGAATGCCAGATTCCGATGTGGATTGGGTGTCTTGTTGTCAATTTTTGATTTGGCTGTACGAAATAAACAAAAATATTTTTATAAAATGAAAACTGAAGTTTATTTATCAGGCTATCAATAGTCAATTTTATTTTTGGTTCTTATGGGAGCAACTGTCTTCGAAGACTCATTTGTTGTTCAGTGCTTGAAATGAAGAGTAGATAGACAGCTGACAACTGATGAAGGGTCGTTCTTTATGTTACTTGTCCTGTTTTCCATTTGTTTCTCTTGTTGTTTGCATATCGAACTCATTTATTTTCGTATTTCATGTTGTTTACTGTTGGTGACGTCCTGTACCCATATATGCATGTGTGTATATATATATATATATATATATATGTGTGTGTGTATATATATATATTATTTATATTATTATTTGATTGAACGTCATGCATCCATTTCCAAGTATATACATATATATATATATATATATATAT
>NC_068987.1:89594806-89602458 GCF_001194135.2 Octopus bimaculoides
ATATATATATATATATATATATATATATATATATATATATATATATATATTAATATTGGGTATAGTTTATACTTATATAAAGAGTACCACAACCACCACCAACACCATCATCACTCCCTGGACATTACAGTCTTGTGTCCTAAGACTCATAGTTACCTGGTTTCCATGGTTTATAAGTGACCAAGATCACAGAACTCCCCTTGAATGTCCATCTCATGATTACTTATTTACAGCTGAGTGGACTGGACCAATGTGAAATGAAGAACACAAAGTTTTGTCTGGTCCAGAAATAAAACACATGATTTTGCATTTGTTAGGGAAACATCTCAACCACAAAGCCTATATTCTAAAATATCAAGAGGAAAACTGCTTTTAATCCCAGTTATTAAGCAAACTATCAGCTTTAAAGTTTACCTTTCAACACAAAACTTCGATGTATGGCGTACATTTCTTTATAATATTTGATTTCAGTGAAATTCTGTCGTCCAAATGCTACTCTCTGGAATGGTGGTAAAAAAACAGGTTGCTTAAGTGTTTTTGACAAACTTAAGTGCCTTGCCATTATCGAAAATAGTACTTTGTTTTAGTCTCATCAAAACAATAAACTGAAGTAATAAGACCTACTGATAGTAATAAGGCTTATTTCTGAAACCTGTTTTCATCTACACTAAAAGTTATGACAAATAATTTTCTGGTGGCAAAAGACATGATGTCATAAACACTGATGACATCATAATAATGTCATAATGATGGCCCAAGAAAGAATTTCACTTGGATATCACAGCAAAAGTATAACAGGGAAAATAAAGTCATTTATTCAGATAAAATTTATAAGGTAATTTTTTTTTTACTTGTCACGTTTATCTTTTACTTGTTTCAGTCATTGGACTGTTGGCATGCTGGAGCATCACCTTGAAGAATTCTTAGTTGAACAAATTGCTTCTGGAACTATTTTTTGAAGTTTGAGACCTATTCTGTTTCTTTAGCTTAATTACTTAGTCACATAGATGTAAACAAACCAACACCACTTGTCTAGTATTGTATGGTGGTGGGGGATAAACACAATGGACTCTCAAACATTACAGAACCCTTTTTTGGATTATTTCTAGTTTTATTTTTATATTTATTATAATGAGATTATATGAATTGGTAGAATCAGGAGAGCACTGGACAAAATGTCATGTGTTATACGAGCTTATATTCTCCTGATCTTTATGATCGAATCCCATCACGGATGATTTTGTTTTCTATCCTTTTTTCGAGCCACAGGACTCGTAAGACCAGTTGCCTGGTTTCCTTCGCTTATAAGTGACTGAGATCACAACATTACCCCTTAATGGGATGCCGGTCTGTTGTAGAGTTCAAGGACAAGAATTTTAGAGGGGAGGGGGCAAGTAGATTACGTCTGGTACAGTGACACCTCGCAGTACGAGTTTAATTCGTTTCATGACCGAGCTCATCTCACGATTTACTCATTTTGCAAATCAATTTTCTCCATTGAAATTAACTAAAATATAATTAATCCATTCCAGCCCCTAAAAACCACTCAAAAATAATTTTTTATAGGTTTTAAAACAGAAAAGGTGTAGTTACAAGTAAACTGACAATTTTTTAAAAAAGAGAACGCAAAAAAAATATGTAAACTGGTTTTATTGACTGAATTACTTTAAAAGATGGGACAATTTATGTGCTCGAACTGCGGATTTCCGCCCGCACTTCCAGACAAAAATTCGCACGAGTCTCGGCTCGTACAGCAAATTACATGTACAATGGGACACTCGTACTGCGAGGGTCTACTGTACTTTATTTTATCAACCTGAAAGGGATGAAAACGAAAGTTGACTTCGGTGGGATTCGAATTCAGATCATAAAGAACCATAAGAAATACTGTTAAGCATTTTGTCTAATGTACGAAGGATTTTGCCCCCCCCCCTTTTTTTTGTTTTGTTTTGCTTTTGTGTTCTTTTAAAGATGATGAAATGAAGTTTGAGATCATTTTTCAAATATTCGTGACCATAGGTAAGGAAAACCGAAATGAAGATAGCAATTTCATAATTAAAAACATCACATACCATGACCCGTATGTCACCTTCCTTTTAGATATTGTGTTATATATAATTACCTTTGTGATAGACAACTAACACATTATAATTTACACATTTAATCAATAATCAATTACCAGTATTAATACAAAAAATTAAAATTCTCCCAACCTTTTAGAGTTACATATCTTCCTACACTATCATTATTTTCTATAAATATTATCTATTTTGTGCAAATTCTTAAATTACTAAGAAGTAAGTTAGCTTCCAATCTTGAGTTGGATTATAAGAAACCATAGGATTATATATTTTTTTCCTGTTAAACCAAATCAAAAGTTGCCTTCGCTAAATATCTTCAGAGTTATGCCCCTTATAATGTGTTTTTTTTTTTATAATGCTCAATAGTTTTACAAAATTAAATTAGAAAATTAGACGAAACAGAGAGCACAATTGAAAAAAATTAAAAATTAAGAAAGAGGGAAAGAGAGATAGATAGATAGATAGATAGAGATAGAGAGAGAGAGAAGAGCATTATCAAAATATATACTATTCTTAAAATTGTTTTTTTTCTGAGATTTTTCCATGACGTTAAGTTTCCTAACTTGATTTGATTATAAAAATTAATAGTAGTCCCCACCCACGTTTAAAAAATTTTTTTAACTCTGCCTTTTTCTGCTGGGAAAGGCGAAATTGTAACCTCAGGGCCTATTTGTACAGTGAGGTTCAGTCAGTATTAACCTACCTACCAGCATACCTGCCTGTTTGTGTGTGTGTTATGAGACGCTCGTTTGTAGGCTCAGACGTGGCTGTGCAATTGAGAAACTTGCTTCCCAACCATTATCTCCCTTCTAAGACATTCAACCTTTTTCAGCACCAAAATGTTTCCGACTGTCGTTTAATATGTGGGCATTCAACATTTCTGGCGAAATCTCTAGAATATTTTTGTCGTATCATCAATACGTCGTGATGATTCAAGCATCATAGATACAAAGCTTAGTGGACAGTTCAGATCTCTGACTCACCTGACTCGTTTCTCCAGAACCCATAACACAAGTGAAGCCTTCTTTAGTTAATTTCCGAACCTGGGGACTTTACCTACAAGCAGAGCTGCTAAGATGCACAAAATGCATTACATCAAGCCCATTCCTTTGGACAAGTATATTTGATTCCAATTAGGTTTCTCTTAGAGCAGGTGAAGTCTCACCTTAGCTTTCGGTAGAAAAAGTTATTTTCTGAATATATTATTCCGAGTGAGCCACGAGATCACAACCACCAGACATACAACAAATTGTAAATAAGAGTTATACAAGTCTTTGATTTAGCTTTGGAACGATTCGGTTTAACTATTATGATTGAGGATAAAGATGTTGAGTCTGCAGTCTTTGAAATAATGAAAAAATGTAACTGCTGCTATGTAGATGGAAAACAAAGTTGGTGCAGGTATATCCTCCTGTTTAAAACCATCCTCCATTGAAATCAATTCCAGCATCATTCGAGTTGAAATTGTCCTTTATATCAGTGTGTAATTAGTTGAACAAACAAATAGACAAATTATTACAAATCTCAGCTTTCCCAACATTCTTTATTTGGTGTCTAAAATTCAAAGATATAGTTTTAAATGGTACCCTGCTGGTGAAGTTGTCTTACATAATTTTTCGTTATTATATGTAGATATATAAGGGTTTCAAATTTTGGCACAACGCCAGCAATTTCGGAGGAGGGGGAAAATCGATTACATCAACGATTCTGCCAAAAAATTATGTAAAACAACCTCACTATTAGACTATATATGGGGTATAAGGCCTAAAGGTTTTAAGCACCTAATACTGTATATAAACTACCTCTCCAACTAATTTAACACATTTGGTTGCTACTTCTATGATGGCAACGTCTGTCAATAATCTATTAATGTTACATATAAAGGTCTCCGAGGATTTGACAATGCCTTCTGATTAAGTAATTTACATTATATATAAACTGATCATTCTCTGTTAATGAAATGTACGTAAGCTGATGTAACTAAATATTTTATAAGCAATTTCTCGTGTTGCGTTTTGTTTTCTACATGTATGCAGTGACATACCCAATGTCCGAATTGATACCAATCCTTTTCTCAGTCATCTCCTACTGCTGTTAAAGTAATATTTACACTTTTCCAGCATCCTCCACTTGATGTCATAATGCGCAGCATTTCTCTTCAATGTCCATATACCTCGTTAGAGATATAACATTTTTCCTGTCGTAGATGTTAAATTACGAGAACTTGTGGTTGTTGAATGTGATCTTTAAGGAACCATTTGTCATGCCCACATTTTTTGCACATCTATCATTTCATATGGATCCTTTGATACCATTTCCGCTTCGTATGCAAGGGTTCCTGTATTGCGATGGCCGTTAAGTGGACATGCGGTGTTACATCTGCACGAGCAGCCTGTCTCTATTTCAGGTTTGGGTCTACATACTATTTCTCTCAGCCTCTCTGATGATAGCCAGGGTCATTGTAACTCCGGTATGAAACCGATTTGTAAAGTGGCTGGCATGAGAGCATAACATTGTATTTTATTAATATATTTTTCAGTCATTAATAAGAACCAACACGTAGGATGCTGATCAAGTAATGGTAATAGTTTATAGGTTTATCAATACTGAAGAAATATAATAAAATATTCATTGCTGAATCTCTATTTTTAGTTATTTTATACTGTTACTCTGTTATTTCAGAAAGTCAAATGACATTGTCAAATTTTTTACATCTTATGAATCAATAATTTTCATCTTTTAAATTAAAACTAAAAGATGTTACACATAACAAATACAATCCTGTGTATAGAAGTCTTTTGTATAATTAGTGAGAACTATTTTCTCTGAACTGAGAATTAATACCAAAATGCCTCTAGTTCATTGTCTGGAGTGTGTACAAGATGAATAAGCATTCTAATTAAACTTGGATTAATAAGCTTATTTAAATCTTAATAAAGACCACAGCTGATGGAAATGTAGCAGAAGAAATATTTGTAAGGAATAAAATATAAAATTGGAAATAAGAAAAACATATGTTTATTGTAGTGAGAGATGAAAAATAAAGAAAACTTAATATGTAAAAAATGCTAAATTTAAAATACAATGGAAAAGAATAGATTTTCCTGATGATACAAAGAGAAACGAAAAACATATCACTATATCTGATATTCCTAACGTAGTCATACAAGAGAGAAGCTTTATCAGTACGATATCTGTGGTGAATCAATAAGTTCCTTACCTACAGACAAATACATTCATGCAGAAAAGAAACCATATCAACGTAAATCATTATCTTAAAATGTCGACTTAACTAAACACATGCATTCAAACAAGACAGAAGCCATATCACTGCGAGATATGGTAAGCTATCCTCTGTAAGTTATATCGTAATTGTACACAAATGTATTTGTACAGGAGAGAAATTATTTCACTGTGATATCTATGGCAAATCAATTTCTCCAAAACATATCATGAGTATGATGTTATCTGCGAATCAGAAGTGTTAGTTGCTCGCCATTGAGGTTCACCTATCCAGTTACTGACCATTTCTAGTCATGCAGAGAAGAGCTTTGGAGAGATGGTATCTTCGTGTTTGACGTCCTTTTCATTTGGAACTCTTACGAGTGGCGACATCAAAGCGATACTGGTGGTGCATCTGGAGTTCGCGTCTCTGAGCAGTTTGTTGTATTGTACCTCGACTCGTTGCATTTTTACTGCATTCATCTTGATGCAATTGGAAGCCTTTTCGTAGTTGATGAAAGCGATACATAGTGGCAGCCTGCTTTTTTTTTAGCTCATTGTATAAGCTGTTGGAGTGAGTATATGATCCATTGCACTATTTTTCTTATCGAAACCTGCTTGCTCATTTGGTTGCCGGTTGTTGAGATGTTTCAGTAGTCTGGTAACTGTAACCTTTGCAAATAGTTTGTGGAGGTGACACAAGTGGCATAGGGACTGATAATTTCTTAGATATTTATTATCTTTCTAGTAATGCAAAATGGTATTCGACTCTTTCGGTTGAAGTGAAAAACGAGGATTTTCCAAGAGCGAGATGGTTGAATAATATCCAGTCTCGGTTTCACTTAGGGATCTAGCTGGAAACTGCAATGATGGTTGTTTCTGATAGGACTCTTTTAAGACAGTGCCTGAGGGCTCTAACCCCACAACCCTCCCAGGAACAATGGGCAGCAAAAATGGATGAATGGAGAAAGTTATGAAGAAACAAAGTTAATGTGGGGTAGGAGGACACGGTTACGACGACGAGGGTTCCAGTTGATCCAATCAACGGAACAGCCTGCTTGTGAAATTAACGTGCAAGTGGCTAAGCACTCCACAGACATGTGTATCCTTAACATAGTTCTCAAGGAGATTCAGCGTGACAAAGTTGGCCCTTTTGAAATACAGGTACAACAGAAACAGAAAGAAAGAGTGAGAGAAAGTTGTGGTGAAAAGAGTACAGCAGGGTTCGCCACCACCCCCTGCTGGAGCCACGGTCTGGGAATCGAAACCGCAATCCCACGACCGCGAGTCCTCTGTCCTAACTACTGGGCTATTGCGCCTCCACTCAGAATGTATAAACTTCAAAGCAGTAACATAGTTTTTAATTCATACAAAACATACAAGACTTTACAATGCCAACTATTATCAAAGTATCGAATTAATCTTTTTTTTTTCTATCATGACGGAACTTAGAGAAAATGCATTGTGTGTTAGTATTTTTTTAAGTGTGTAAATTTTCAAGAGTTACACATAGGAATAGAGAATTTTAGGAAGAAACAGAGTTAGTTGTGTGACCTCTTTCATTCACTAGCATAGCAAGAGGGGAGAGGTAGGGGCAGTACTTTTGGGTCTGCTATAGGTAATATGTGTTTTTTGTGGAGTCCGGGGTGGCAAACAGAAGGGCCGCCCCGGGTAGCGAAATTGTTTCCCACGAGAGTTCCGGACCCCAGTAATGAACTCATTTGCAGACAGCCAATCAGAGCTCACCTTGACCTTGTTGTCAAGTTAACACACTCCACCAAGTAAACTCAAGATGAAGAACGGTGTTGTAAGTTGACCGAGCGCCAAGTTATGCCTGATTTTAGGAGACAAGTAATTAGATTTGCATCTATACTTATTATTGGATTTTGTTAGGGACCCATATGGGGAAGATATGGATGGGAAAAATGTGGGTAGAGGGTGATGTGCTAGCAATCCTCTCCCTTTACTGCTTTACCAAGTGAACAACAACATAACTACGCAGAGGCAGCCATGGTTGGAAAAAAGGACCAGAGCAACAAGCATTCATAAAAGAGAAAAGAAGCATGGTCATTCCTTACCCAAGTGGCCTTATCTTATCGTCCATCACTTGTTATGTGCTCATAAATTAGTTTGATAGTTGAGTTCTGATTGGCTGTATGCAAATGAGTTCATAACTGGGATCCGGAACTCTCGTGGGAAAAAAATCACTCCCGGACAGCTCACACTCTAGCTATATTCTTTTACTTGTTTCAGTCATTTTGACTGCGGCCATGCTGGAACACCGCCTTTAGTCGAGCAAATCGATCCCAGGACTTATTCTTTGTAAGCCTAGTACTTATTCTATCGGTC
>NC_068987.1:89602468-89604491 GCF_001194135.2 Octopus bimaculoides
TCCCAGGACTTATTCTTTGTAAGCCTAGTACTTATTCTATCGGTCTATTTTGCCGAACCGCTAAGTTACGGGGACGTAAACACACCAGCATCGGTTGTCAAACACAGACACACACATACATACATATATATATATATAATAATTTTCCCAGAGGATGTAGCAACCGTTACCAATATAGCATAAGAACTTACCTTAGGAGATCATTAACTAGATTCCTTAAGGGTCGTTCTCACAGTTTATATTTATATTATAAGGTTTTTAAACTTTTAAATTTTCATATTCAAAGAGACAGAGACTTCAAATTCGATATATCGATTTATTCACCACTCTATGTTAACATTTCTGTGCCAAACTTATCCAGTGACTGGTCCATTGGATTTAGACATTTGGCACTTCTTCAGGAGTGGTTACCATTCGAACAAAACACGAAAAAACACATACATAACTATTATTAAATCTTTAGAATCTCGTTAGATTTCATCTTTGTTATTATAGTGCCAAATATCTAAATCCAATGGACCAGTCACTGGATAAGTTTGGCACAGAAATGTTAACATAGAGTGGTGAATAAATCGATATATCGAATTTGAAGTCTCTGTCTCTTTTGAATATGAAAATTTAAAAGTTTAAAAACCTTATAATATAAATATATATATATATATATATATATATATTATACAACGGGCTTCTTTCAGTTTCCGTCTACCAAATCCACTCACAAGGCTTTGGTCAGCCCGAGGCGATAATAGAAGACACTTGCCCAAGGTACCACGCAGTGGAACTGAACCCAGAACCATGTGGTTCGTAAGCAAGCTATTTACCACACAGCCACTAGTGTTTTCACTGAATCTCTGTCCTTGTAGCTAATTTCGAAATTTTTCTGTAACCTCAAGCTGGGAAACACTGCCTTAAATTAGATCCTAACGCAGTAGTTCTCAATCTTTTGGACATCCTGTCGAACTGGAGATCAGATAAAAAAATTACCAGAATTCTTCGCATGGAAACTTTAGAAACAACCAAGTTGTGAGGTTAAAAATATATTCGAGAATGTGTTTATTTTGTTTCATTAATCATACCTGTAGGTAACAAAACACGTTTTGCAGCTATGATTAGAATCCATATTCTAAAAACTGCAGAATCCCTAGAAACTTGTTGCGGCGCACACTTTGAGAATCACTGCCTCAAACATCTTAAAACCAAAAAATATCCAAAATAACATCGGATCATGTAATATTAGACATTTCAGATGCTTGAACATTTCATGATTGGTTTGTTCAATAAGGACTGACCTAGAGTTAAACAGCAACAACCTAAAGGAACTTCTACGTTGTCGTATGACCTACTAGAAATGGTAGCCAATCTGTTAGATCACACATCTTAACAGTTTAAATAAGGAAATAATACAGTAGGCATTGTACTCCAACGTACCCTTAAAAAAAAACGGGATGACCAAAACAACAAAGCCTGTTCATAGTTGACCTAGGGCTAAATAGCAGGATTGGTGGACATTGGAATTAGACACTGAGGGAAAATGGCTGTAACTTTTTTATTTTTTAATTTTGGCGATTTTCGTTTTCGATAATGTGTTCTGTATGTCACGGTCATGCGATTCCCCCTAAAAAATATTTTGGACCCCCCCTCCTCCCCCACACGGGGAGGGGGTGATTGGGGGGGGGCGATTTTCATTTTTAACATTGTGTTCTACATGTCCAGGTCGTACGAATAGCCTTCTCGCAACTTAGATGTAAAACTGAACGGCTTACATTTATATTGAAACAGAAAAAGAATCACATGTGGAGTCTCCACCACGAAACTTGATATGCTAGAAATAACAGCTAAACGCGGACAATCCAAATCTTGCATTTACTCAGAAAGTTGAACTGCGAGTTTCACGCTTTTTACCAGAGAACATATATTCGAAAACGAACAATACAAAATAAAAAAAAATAGAAAGAAAGCTTGTAACAAAATTCGAAAGCAAAAAAATAAACTGTAACCTTTACCTTTACCTTTCTAGTAATTG
>NC_068987.1:89604761-89607934 GCF_001194135.2 Octopus bimaculoides
CATCTGGACCAATGCAAAATTTGGATTGTCCGCGTTTAGCTGTTATTTCTAGCATATCAAGTTTCGTGGTGGGGACTCCACATGTGATCCTTTTTCTGTTTCAATATAAATGTAAGCCGTTCATTTTCACATCTAAGTTGCGAGAAGGCTATTCGTACGACCTGGACATGTAGAACACAATGTCAAAAATGAAAAGGGGAAGGGGGAGGGGGGTCAAAAATTTTTTTTAGGGGGAATCGCATGACCGTGACATGTAGAACACATTATCGAAAACGAAAATCGCCAAAATTAAAAAATAAAAAAGTTACAGCCATTTTCCCTCAGTGTCTAATTCCAATGTCCACCGCAGGATTAACTTCATGAAAATCGTTCTCAAAATATGAGGAGTGTGTGTGTGTGTGTGTGTATGTGTGTCTTTATATATATATATATATATATATATATACACACACATAATAACCACAGCAATAAGATATTAATGTGTATGTGTGTGTGTGAGTGAAAGAGAGAGATGTTTATTTTAAAACCGAATTTTAGAATTCTTGTGCATAGAGAAAGTTGTTACAATTTCAATACAACTCGGGGAATCACGAGATGTAAAATCGGAAATGGTGATGGTGGATGTCATTAAGCCGAGGCGCGAACATTTATTATCTCCTTACTAACATAAACACAAACTACAAGCATCATATAACTAGCATATAAATAACAACGCAGACGGCGACATGAAAGACGAACACACAAGTTGGATGGAAGAAAGTGAAAAAGGATGTTTCTTATTAAGTTATTTCCCCTTTGTTTGTATTGTTGTATTGTTGTACCGGTAGATGGCGAAAGAAAGCGGTTGACAGCTTCAGCTGCTGAAACGCTGTCAGTTAATGTCTGAGATGATGATGTGATCATGTGTTGACCGCGTATTTTAGTTTCCCCTCACAATAGGAGCATCATCAGACGACAACACAACATATATATATCATATACACACACATAGAGATCTATATCAATGGATTTCGATTGCTGGTGAGTAGAAATTTCTCAAGATATTCACGTCCAAGTAAACAAACCATTATTAGTTTGTAACTCCATCATTATCAGATGTGGGAAAGAAATTGAAGAAACATGACTTAATTTCGCTGTTAATGTCGGTGTAGTGTTTGTAATTATGGAAGTCTATGGAATAATTAGTTCCACATATGAAACGCATTGTGGCAATTATAAACATTATATTGATGTACCGTTTGTATTTTTATAGTTATATGATCATCAAATCATGAAAGACTTTAGGTTAACTTCAATCAAAGGCGTCTACAAGACCTGCTCAAGGTTGTACATCTGTTCTATAACGATCAACTTGTTATTTCTCCAGAAACAATGTATTTTACTAAATTATTTTTTTGTTGGGATTAATATTGTGTTGCCAGACTTGGTTAAAATTCCGAATTCAAATAAACATCGAACCATTCTTTTGTGTTGCTAGTAATATGTAATTGATGACAACAACCTACGTCAGCTCTCTTTCAGCGACAATCGTTTATTAATTTAGCTTGCTGAAACATATCGAGGTTTTGAATTACTCATTTACACGAAACATACACGTGTGTGCATACATGGTTACTAAGACAAGAATTCATTATTATATTAATCTGGGGCTAAGCTCATATATATATACAATCTCCATGTGTTGACTGTTTTAAAATTTATCCTGTTTTTTTTATTTATTTACAACGTTCCTTTCCCATTTCCTCTTTACTTGTGTATGTGTGTGTATATATATCTATACATACGTGCACACACACACACACACAGAAATAAAGGAGTAAACATCGATCATAGTTTTCACTGATTTTTCAAAACAGGAAGTGACCTGTGAGAAATGTCAAACACTCATCAGGAGTGGGGGGTGGGTGGCCTTGAGTTGTTGCTCGAAATGCGAGAAAAAAAAACAAACTCCATTAAATCACACTCTACAGTCCAAAACTGTGAAGGACATGTTGAGTAACTTGGTCCTATGTTTATTGTTTGAAGATTAATCGGGATGTTTATGGTTGAAATATTTGATCAATGTCAACTCAAATCAGAGGTAAACAACCTGTGACGGAATGGGCACGACTGGAACATGTTTGGCCTCACAAAGATCAGCTCGTTTAGAGCCGTGCAACAGCAGCTGATGGGTCTTGCAATAAACAACAGGAACTTGCTGCAGGTAAAGATGAAGCGAACCCTAACATAGGCGCAGGCGTGGCTGTGTGGTCAAGACGTTTGCTTCCCAACCATGAGGTCTCAGGCTCAGTCCCACTCCACGTCAACTTAGGCAAGCGCCATCTAATATCTCCCCAGGCCAACAAAAGTCTTGTGAGTGGATTTAGATGACGGAAACTGAAAGAAGCCCGTCACAAATGTGTGTGTTAAGCCACGTCACGTCAAGCGGTGTTGGTTTGTTTACGTCCACGTAGTTTAGCTGTTCGGCAAAAGGGTCCGGTAGAATAAGTTCCAGACTTAAAACTATAAATACTGAAGTCGATTTGTTCGATTAATCCCTTCAAGGGGTGTCACAGCATGGCCGCAGTCCAGTAACGAAAAGAAAAGATTTCAAACTTGACCAAATCTACAACAGGGACCTTAGCCCTCTCTACTTCTCCAAGTCAGCGTACATATTTCTTACAGACAAGTTTCTTTGCACACATTCTCTACATTATATTTAAACAGAAACGTAGTTGTCACTAGTTAAGGTCGACATAACGGATTGCCTTTTACGTTAGGAATAAGCAGGGTCAACAACGACTAAACCTTTAGAAATTAAACAGATCCGAGGAAACTATGTAACAATTATTTGGTAAAAAAAAAAGAGCTACGCTGAGCGTATGGGAATTTACTTTAGTGGAGCAATGCATTTTTCATCTTATGGGTCTATGTGCCTGTGCTACCACATATAAATGTAAGCGTGCATGGGTTATATATATATATCCTATGTAAATGGTTAGTTTTTAAAACTACACACCCTCTTAAGTACAAACAATGAAAAATATATTAATTTTCTTGCCTAGATTTTTCGTGACTGGAGTTATGATGTAGTCGCAGTGCTACTATGAGGACTGATAGAATTAGTCTCCTTGTTTGTATAAATGGATTTGTGAGCGCCAATAACTACCTCCCCATCCCCTCCTCCAGCATAT
>NC_068987.1:89608674-89614738 GCF_001194135.2 Octopus bimaculoides
ATATATATATATATACAGAATTCAAGATCTGTAATATGATTTCAGCTGAATGTTGTTAGAACTAAATTGGTCGTTCCCTTGAAGACTCGATTGTCGCCTGATTGAACAGGCTTATGATCAGAGATGTTCATCTCGCGACCTTAACTTTTTCTTTCCAGACATTCACTGTGCAGTCATTATTCAAATGTTTCCTTCCACTGCTAGACATTAGGATGTGATTTGAGGGAGATTTCCTTGCCATTTCCAGCAGTTCATTCGAAAGCATAGTGGATGGCTCGTGATGGAATAAGTGTGATAGATTCACGATAGATACAAACTAGTGTAAGCTTTATAAAGATCAACGTTGTGTGTGAGAGAGAGTGGTGGGGTATTGTTGGAATTTATAATGGGTTTTGAGCAGTAACTCAGTTGTCAATACAAAAGATTTTGTAAAATTTGGTCTGAATAATGTTTTAGAAATTACGTTATAATATTGTTTGTTATCTTATGTTACTAACGAAAATTATGGAAAAAAACTGTTATTCACAAACTCATCTATTCATTATTTTATTATTTATGTAGTCATTTTTAAAAAACTGATCAGGAATTCCTTGTAGATGAGGTAAACTTTCCACCTAGAGGTAGATGCCTACACACGCACATACATTACACACATTCATACATGGATACCTATACACACACATACATTTTACTATTTCATTCAGAAGATGAGAACTGAGTGATTGTAAAAGATTTAGGCACATTGAAAGTTTAACTCAGGGGTTCCCAACCTTATTTTGCTTGTGGACCTCCTGGATGCTATCTATCTTATCATCTGTGAACCCCATGCACATGTAAATTTTTGAAATAAAATATGTTTGGAAGTTAGTAAAAACTAACAATGAAACAATTTCGTTATATTCATAACATAAATTCCAAAGACAAATCTTGAAAATTTCAATAAATACACATACCTCTCCTAGTCAACAAAATTTTTGTATGTACCACAAATTACAATTTTTTACTCATGGACCCCCTTAAAGCTTCTGTGGACCTTAGTTGGGAACCCCTGCTTTAACTCTACCTCTGTTGTGTCTTCAGTATAACTTGTAAAATGTGTTCTTGGTGTGTGTGTGTGATTTTCTTTATTTACTCTTCCTTGCTGGTAACACAAAAAAGGCACCCAATATGCCCTGTAAAGAGGTTGGTGTTAGAAGAAAACATGTCAAAGCAGACACTGGAGCACAATGTTGCCCTTGGACCCATTGGATCCTTGTTAAACTATCCAACCCATGCCAGCATGGAAAATGGATCTTAAATGATGATGATGATGATGGAGGACTGCTTGTGTGAAGCTAAGTAATTTCTAGTTCCCTGCACATGAATTGTTTACACCTTCCAATGATAAATGTCTCTGGACATGAATGCAATGTAAGCAAATGCCAGCTAAGCATTTTGCTCAGCCTGGTAATGATTCTGCCTTATAATACAGCTAATATTGCCATTTTTACATAAAACCCCCCAGATGTTTGCTATCTTGCTAGATTTTTAATTGACTTCCATACTAAATTTATTAATCCAATTCAGAACAAAACATAGCCATTCATATATCTTTTGGTAGTGGATGGTTGAATTGGTAGAGCAAAATAACTTATGGAACCAGGGCTT
Organism: Octopus bimaculoides; assembly: GCF_001194135.2. NCBI lineage: Eukaryota > Metazoa > Mollusca > Cephalopoda > Octopoda > Octopodidae > Octopus > Octopus bimaculoides. The sequence goes on from NC_068987.1 coordinate 89,610,322, forward strand.
GGTTCTCAGTCTCTCCTGTTTATTATAGATCTCCTGGCCATAACAGAAGAGTTTAAGACTGGTTACCTTTGGGAACCAGTATATGTTAATGACACTGTTCTTATAGCAGAATCTGTAGTAGAATTAGAACAGAAATTGCTGGTGTGGAAACTAAAAACCTGGAATCAAAGACCTCATCCAAATGTGGAGCCTTGTGTCAGTGTTAGAAATCCTTATTATTAATAGTAGCGGAGTGGAAGAAACTGTAGAATACTGGATTAAATGCCTACCAATATTTAATTTTGTTCATTTGTGTTCTCATATTGACTTTACTTGTTATCCATTTGAGATTGGTATAAGTACCAGATAAATTCTGGGGTAAATTATCAAGACATCCATCACCCTTGCTACTTCATACAAATTTCTGGTTTTGTATAGGTGCAAGTGTGGCTCTGTGGTTAAGAAGCTTGCCTTCCAGCCATGTGATCTCAAGTTCTGTCCTACTGCATGGCAACTTGTGCAAGTGCCTTTTATAGTATTGAGTCAACCAAAGCATTGTGAGTGGATTTGGTAGAAGGAAACTGAAAGAAGCTTGTCACATATTTATGTGTGTGTGTGTGTGTGTGTGTGCGCGCCCAGGACTAGACATGTAATGGTTGTAAATGAGCATCATCATCATCATGCTAGTGAGGTTGTTTGTTTCCAGTCTTCCATGGAAAACATGTATGACCATAGGGAAATATTATTTGCTTGGAAACAGGTAAGGGTTGGCAACAAGTAGGGCATCCAGCCATAGAGAATCTTCTTCTACAAATTCTGTCTGACTCATGCCAGCATGGAAAAGTGATCGTTAAATGATGATGTACCAATGTAAGGATTATCTTTTCATCCATGTGAAGTCAACAAAATAAGTTTCAATTGATTGTACCACCTTCAAAATATTCAGCTTTGTTAGACATCATCATTATCCTTATTACATCTATTATTATTATTATTATTATTATTATTATTATTATTATTATTATTATTATTAATATCACTGAGATGTATCCAGTGTTGTTGTGAGAAATTTCTTTTCGTCTCTCTTCCTCATTTGTATTGTTATATATTCTCTCAGTATCTTGATGTATCTGTTGTTGCTAAGATGGCTAATTGACTTCTAGCAGTCATCAACTTGATGATTGCTAAATGACCTTCAATTTATTGTTGAATTCTGAGTGCTACTGTTGCTTGAGTAAACTTCAAATATATGAAGAGTAAAGACTATACTAATTGTCAATAAATGCTTTCAGTGGTTATTATGATATCCTTACTCCATAATAACCATTTTGAGGGGGAGTGTAGAGCAGGTGGGTAGATAATACCATCAATAAAATATTAAAACAGGTTGTTAAGGTGTGCTTCTTTCATTTCTTTTTCTTTTTTTTTTTTTTTCCTGTCTTGCAAGTTATTGATGACCTCACTAGTACCAGTGGCATGAGAAAAGCAACCAGTACACTTTGTATGGTGGTTGGTGTTAGGAAAAGCATCCAGCTGTAGAAACCACGCCAAAGCTGACCATAGGTGCTTGATGCAAACCCTGCTCACCAGATCCTGTTGAATCATCCAATCCATGCCAGCATGGAAAATGGATGTTGAATGATGATGATATTGATAATAATGATGAGGATGATGATTGTGATGGTGATGATGATGATGAGGATAAGAATGATAATGAAAAGTGACTAAAAAAAATGAATACAAAGTAATTGGACAGTTGTTATTCTAATGTTCATAAGCCTAACAATGGAGATGTTTTATTGTTATTCAACAAGTTCTTATTAACAATAGTCATGATATTCATCTTCTAAATGTTAAGAAGGTATTTAGATATTTATGTTATATATCATCATCATCATCATCATCATTTTCTGCCTGTTTGCGTGGGTTGGATGATCGTCTCCAATACAGCATCTCACTGCTTGTTTACAGTCCTTTGTTATCTTCTTTTGTGAGACCCATCCTCCAAAGATCTGCAGTCTTTCTTTGCAAACTACATCTGATTCTGCTTGTACCTATTTCTTTCCTCGTCTCATCTGTGCTCTTTGGTTCTTCAGCACTAACACCACACATCCAGCAGAGCATAATTCTGTGACTGATTCAGAAGCTACCAGGGATGGCCAGTTTAAACTCTTCTGTTTTGGTTTGGAGAACTGTAATATAAATAAACATGATGGACCCTTATCTGTTGGCTAAATTACTCATTGAACTCATTACTAATTCTTATCTTAATGAGAGTGTCAGTGTATGTCACTTGCATGGCTCTCATGAACCATATATAGATATGCTGCCATTTCATTGTGTATTGTAGCATTGCATTTATTTCTATATCTGTAAGGTGCAGGTGTAACTGTGTGGTAAGGTGTTTGCTTCCCAACCACATGGTTTCAGGTTCAGTCCCACTGCATGACACCTTGCACAAGTGTCTTCTAACATAGCCTCAAGCAGAACAAAGCTTTATGAGTGGATTTGGGAAACAGAAACTGAAAGAAGCCTGTCATATATGTGTGTGTGTGTTTGTCCCCCCACCACTACTTGACAACTGGTGTTGGCATGTATATGTCCCCGTAACTTAGCAGTTCGACAAAAGGGGTCTGACAGAATAAGTACTAGGCTTTAAAAAGATAGTAAGAAGTGTCGGGGTTGATGTGTTTAGCTAAAACTCTTCAAGGGGGTGTCTCGTGTCAGACTGATGCCCCATTCAAGGGGAATGTTATGTTCTCAACCACTTATACACCGTAGAAAGTGGGCAACTGGCCCCATGAGTCTTAGGACTTGAGAGTGTATTGTCCAGGGATTGATGATGATGATTTGATGCCCAGTGACCTTCTCAGCTTGTCTGTCTCCAGATTTACAATTGCACAACTAAGAAGGATTATTTTGACCCTTTTTCTGGCCCTCCATTTGTTGCCTTCATGTCTGATGTAATTGAAGGTATCGAATAAGATAAGAAAAACATTAAATATAAATATAAACACATGCAGTTGTAGGTGTGGCTGTTAAGAAGTTCATTTCCCAATAACATGATTCTGGGTTCAGTCCCATTGTGTAGCACCTTGTCTTCTACCTTAACCCTGAGTTGGCATATGCCTTGTGAATGAATTTGGTAGATGGAAACTGTGTGGAAACCTGTCATGTGTGTGTGTGTGTACAACTTTGTATTTGTCCCCCATCCCCAACCATACTTGACAACTAATATTGGTTTGTTTGCATCCCTGTAACTTAATGGTTTGGCAAAATGGACCAATAGATTATATACCAGACTTAAAATAAATATTGGGGATGATTTGTTTGATTAAACTCTTTAAGGCAATATCCCACCATGGGATTATACAATAGACTTAACTGTGAGGATTTCAAGTGTCATTAACCATTATAATTTTGACATCTGTTTTCCTCGAGGGTTCTGCAGATTAGAGTAACTTATAAAGAGTTATTGAAGAATTCGTTCCTCCATTTCATACTTTCTAACATTTCATCATTCTAACTATTTAAGTTAAAAGTAATGAAGTGCAAGGCTGAATGTAAATGCAATGAATGACAGCATTTAAAATCATTAAAAAAGATGAACAAAGTTTAACAATCTAATTTGTCTAAAAATGTAATTTGCTACAATTTTAGTTCAGTTCCCAGAATGACATTTCTATAGTTGCTTTTGTGTTTCTATATTGTAGCTTTGAAATTAGTTGTCATTATTCACTTAACTGTTTTGTATAATGTTGATTACAATGTTTTTTGGGGTTTTTTTTTATGTTTCATTCTGATTTTTCTATTTTAATATTATGTGGATATCTATCATTTTGATATTCTATCTTTTTTCCTTCTTTTTTTTTCTAATCTAATTCACAAAACGAATCATGGAAATTTAAACAGATAATCATGTCACCTAGACTGATAGTAAATTACATTGCTGTAGCTCAGTCAAATAATTGTTTCTAATTCAAGCACAAGGCCATCAGTTTTAAACTATTTGATTATACCTGGCTGGTATTTTTATTTTATTGATTCTAGAGGGATGGAAAGCAAAGTTGACCTTGGCAGGATTTGAACTCAAAACGTAAAGTATTGGGACAGTATCACAAAGCATTTTTTCCCAAAAGCTCTAATGCACATTCACTAATGTTTCATTAAGTATACCACAATGCAGCTTATGAAAATATACATACACGGGCAAGGCTGTGTGACTAAGGAGTTCGCTTTGGAACCATGTGAACAGGGGTTTGATTCCTCTGTGTCGATGTTGTCATCTAGCATCCTCTACTTTAGCTATGGGTCAACAAATACTTTGTGGGTGAAATTGGTAGATGGAAACTCTGTGTGTGTGTGTGTACAAGTTTGTGTAAGTGTATTTGTATTTCCCTTCTTCTTCATGTGTTTGCTGGTTGGAAACAAATGCCTC
>NC_068987.1:89614916-89619728 GCF_001194135.2 Octopus bimaculoides
GGGTGGGTGGGAACTATTACCTACATGGAAACATGAAGTTGAAATCAGGAAAAGCATCTGAGTGTAGGAAACTTTGCCACAATATAGTGTCATCTGATCAATGCAAGCATGTCATCATCATCATCATCATCATCATCATCATCATCCTCATCATTTATTGTCCACTTCCATGCTGGCATGGGTTGGATGGTTTTACAGGAGCTGGCAAACCAGAGGACTGTGCCAAGCTCCACTGCTTTGGTATGGTTTCTACAGCTGGATGCCCTTCCTAATGCCAACCACTTTACATGGTGTATTGGGTATTTTTTTACAAAGCACCAACACAGGTAAGGTCTGTTTTGGTATGGTTGCTATTATTGGATGCTCTCTTCTTAATGCCAACTACTTTGCAAGGTGGACTGGGTGTATTTATGTGGGACCAGCACCAGTGAGGTCTGTTTTGGCATGGTTTCATTTATGAAATATATGCCACAGACAAAAATTCCTCCAGAAAAATATGGTCTTGGGTAAATGATAAATCATTGGTTTTGTAAAGTCAAGTCTCTCTCTGCTATTTCACATTGCAATTTGTCACCATTTTCGTTGAGTTAAACTTGTATTGCAGCTGAACAGTGGTGTCCTACCACTAATAACTATAATTGTTGGGTTATGTTGAGAGTTAAGTACTTGTTGAGTTGTTCTTGTGGACAAATGAGGAAATTGAAAAAGAATCAGTGGGTGGGGGTGGGGGAATGATAAGTTTTGACAATACTATGACAAACATTATCGACTAAGTTAAGGATGTTAAGTAAAGGGGTGGATGAAGGTAGGGAGAGAAATAGTAAGATATGACCATAGCCTCTGAGAATTTATGAACAACTTGTGATAAATACAGGAGATTAAAGTATCAGTTAAAAGTATAGATGAGTGAAACATATTTTGTTACATAACAAAATCAAAATCAAAAATCAAATCACAATTAAATGGAAATTGTAGTTGTGGCTGATACCAGTGCTGCCTGACTGGCTCCCGTACTGGTGGCACGTAAAAAGCACCATCTGAATGTGGCTGAGGCCAGCCCCGCCTTGACTGGCTCCTGTGCCGGTGGCACGTAAAAAGCACCAACCGATCATGGTCGATGCGAGCTCCTTCTGGCCCCTGTGCTGGTGGCACGTAAAAAGCACCCACTGCACTCTCGGAGTGGTTGGCGTCAGGAAAGGCATCCAGCTGTAGAAACACTGCCAGATCAGATTGAGGCCTGGTGCAGCCTCCTGGCTTCCCAGACCCCAGTCGAACCGTCCAACCCATGCCAGCATGGAAAACATCGTTAAACAATGACAATGATGATGATGATATATATGTATGTGTGTGTGTAAAAGGAAAACAAAACCAAGGCAGGATGGGCATCTCAGATCAGAATATTTAAGGTGAATTAAAAAGGAGAAGTAACAGTAATTACTTCTACTTTTCAGTTTTGATTCACCTTACTCTAATTAAGTATTCTAAATGACTTGAGATATTCGGCCTGCTTTGGTTTTGTTTTCCTTTTTCCTTTTAATGTATATCTGCTGACTCGGAAGCCTTCTATGGATCCCTAGCTCCAGCCTCAGCTGTGAACTTCTAACCTGCAGCATGCCTGTTGGTTTAGATCATCAGTGAACTAAACCCCTCATGTTCTATACATGTGTGTGTGTGTGTGTGTGTGTGTACATACACAGAAGTATGTGGCTCTTAACGAATTTGTGTTATATCATGTAGAAAACTGAAGAAATGTGAAAATATTGGTTTCAAATTTTGGCACAAGGCCAGCAATTTCAGGGGATGGAATAAGTTGATTATTTGGACCCCAGTGTTCAACTGGTACCTATTTTATTAACTGTGAGACAATGAAAGGCAAAGTCAACCCTGGTGGCATTTGAATAAAGAATGTAAAGATAAAAAGAAATGCCACTAAGCATTTTTTCCAACATGGTAATGATTCTGCCAGCTTACCACCTCAAGAAATATGAAAGTATTAACATGATTAATTAAAAGAACATATTTTATTAATTCACAATTGAAGTTTACTTGAAATTTATCATAATTACATTTTTATGAAAATTGCTCAATGCCAATGAATACTAAATCACCAATTGGTCAGTCCACTTAGCTTTAAATGGGTTTCTTAAGCAACAGAGTGCCTTGGAATTGGTAAATGATTTGTTAGCTTGTGGTGTTGAGCTTAAATTCTTGCCAGAGAAAGCATCAAGAAACTATTTCTGTATCTGTCTTTGAATCATTTCGAGGAGATAAACCCTTTTCATATATCCTAATGATTTGTAAGAAATAATTGTTTAAATGTTCTGTTGTGTCTGGGGAGAGTCATTTTCTTATTGTGCCTTAAAATTTAACACACTCACCGATAAAATTTCAACTTATTTCTTATTTTTATTTTCCTAAAATTTTTGTTGCGTCTTACAACCTTTCCAATAGTCTTGACTCTGTCCGTTATTTACGCTGCGTTCTGTTTTTGTGCATGTATGTGTCTCAGTGTGTGTGTATGTATGCATGCATGTGTGTGTATGTATGTCTGTGTGTGTGTGCATATGTATATATGTATATGTGTGTGTATGTATATGTATGTATGTATGTATGTATGTGTATGTATGTGTGTGTATTGTTTAAATATTTTCCCTTCATTTTTAATTTGCAGAGATCTTCTGTTTGATCATAGTTTTCTAAATGTGAAATCACCAAATATTCTGCAAATTACACTAACCAATGATAAATGCAAATGTGAGAGTAATGATTCCTGATATTACTTTTGTAATCACTTTGCTTATTCAATGTATCAATTTGAGGTTTTCTGAGAAAACCTTGATTTGTTTACAGGTATTTATGATAGCATTGTGTCTAAGGAGGGCCATTATGCCAATAACAAACACACACACACTGTTCAATTTTATTGCTTTTATTATTATTAGTCAATTGGTTAAGCATTTAATCAGTTAAGTCATCAATTGTTTGATTGATCATTCAGTCAGTCAATCAATTAGCTAGGTTTGTCAAAGTCCTTTCATAGCCAGGTCTGTCTCAGACCTGAAGTTGACCTGAATGGCAACGAAAGGACTTTGACAAACCTAGCTGGCTGAGTGACTGACCAAACAATTAATTAAACAAGTGATGAGTTAATTGGTTAAATGATTAACCAATTGACTAACAATAAAGAAGTGAACTAGAACTGGCACATATGTTTATAACTGTCACAGTGACCCTCCCAAGTTACAACAAAATCTATTTCAATACACAAGTTCACATCAAGAATCTTGCAAACCAAATATAATTGCAGGCATAGCTGTGTAATAAAAAGTTTGATTCTCAACCACATGGTTCTGGGTTCAGTCCCACTGCATGCACCTTAGGCAAGTGTCTTCTACTCTAGTCTCGGGTCAACCAAACCCTTGTGAGTGGATTTGATAGACGGAAACTGAAAGAAGCCTGCTGTATATATATGTGTGTGTTTGTTTACCCCACCACCGCCACCACTTGACAACTAGTGTTGGAGTGTTTATATTCCTGTAACTTAACAGTCCAGCAATACATACTGATAGAATAAGTACTGGGCTTAAAAAATAAGTATTTGGGTTGGTGTGTTCAACTAATACTTTTCAAGGTGGTGCCCCAACATGGCCACAGTCTAATGAGTGAAAGAAGTAGATGATAAAAGATACAGACAAAAACGATGTCTATGGTACTCTTGCTTGAAATTATCCTCTGCTAAATGTGGCAGCTTAGTAATAGAAGATCCTCACTTCTCTTTTTAACCATAGAAAATGTGATGGGTCTGCATTTGTTTTGTTTCTTTGTGAATGCATCACCTTTAATCTAAATAGCAAATATACCTGTCTTTGGCAAATGTACCTGAATCTGAGTTGTGGCTTCTTTTGGTGGATTGTGGGGAAATATTGATTGATATTACTTCCTTAACTCCTTGCAGATCTTGAGGTTTAATGTAAGCTTTTGGGTTTGTGGTGTTAAATAGATCACAAGAAGGCCCACTGTGCTATCCACCCACTACAGAAATTGAACTCAAAGACATATAACAACATTATGACACAACTGCTTTACCCCAATCAATTCAGCTCTCCTTGATATTTTACCAAAATACATCAAAACAGAAGCAGGTCTTATAAAATTCAAAAGTTCTCTGGACAAATTTCTCCAAAATATCCCGGACCAACCTCCTTCATCGGGTTATGTTTTCAACAATAATAACTCTTGTTATTATATGTGTGTGTGTGTGTACCACCACCACCTGACAACTGGTGTTGGTTTGTTTACACTCCCGTAAATTAGCGATTCGGTTACTGGGGGAGGGGGGTCGATTTATTCAGCTAAACTCTTCAATGTCGTGCCCCAGCATGGCCGCAGTCCAATAACTGAAACAAGTAAAGATGTAAATAAAAAAGAAAGTAAATTGTACGTGGCACCTTGGGTAAGTGTCTTCCACTATAGTCTCGGGCCGACTAAAGCCTTGTGAGTGGATTTGGTAGGCGGAAACTGAAAGAAGCCCGTCGTATATATGTATACATATATATATATATATGCAAAATACCAAACTGAACCTCACCTCTTATATCTCATCTTTCTTCCTCCTTTAACGCCTATGTGATATAATTCTTGAGAGAGAATACATTTACGGCTGAAGATAGCTTTATATTGTCAATTATACACTGATGTAACAACTATAAAGCTTGAAACACGTGTACCGCAGAATCCTTTGTGTTTTTGTTTTTATTTTTGCATTTACAATTTATATATGTGTGTGTGTGTGTGTATGTGTCTGTGTTTGTG
>NC_068987.1:89619738-89629405 GCF_001194135.2 Octopus bimaculoides
AGCATCGCTTGATAACCGATGCTGGTGTGTTTACGTCCCCGCAACTTAGCGGTTCGGCAAAAGTGACCGATAGAATAATTCCTGGGGTCGATTTGCTCGACTAAAAGGCGGTGCTCCAGCATGGCCACAAACAAATGACTGAAACAAGTAAAAGATATATATATGTGTGTGTGTGTGTGTGTGTCTTGAAATTTCCCTCTCCATATTCAACATGTAGAATTCTTTTCCTTTTGGTTAAAATGTTTTGAAACGTATTGTACGCCTCTCTACTCTTCTTCTCCCACTCCCACTCCTCTTATCTTTTTCGTTTTCTAACATCGCCTCTCCATTCGACCCTTGTCTTCTCTTTCATGTTATCCTTGTTTTGTTTTCTTTCACTACTTGACTGACAACTTAATGTCTCCCACCTCGTTCTCTCTCTTTCTCTGACCTGACATTTCCACCGAACAATAAACAAGCCCTGATCTTTCCTATCCCTCTAGCTTTGTTGCGGTTATTGTCTTCGTTTTTTTCACTTTTACCTCGCGCCATTTCTTGTCTTCATTTCAAAATTATAAAAAGAAAAAAGAACATTAATATACGAAGAACGAATACTACCGCCATCTCTTTAAAAAACTGTCTCTCTTAGGTTTTCCCTCACTACATATATTGCTACGTCTAAATATACGTTATTCTTGCCTTGTTTGGATGTATACTATGTGTTATGTGTGTGTATATATGTAGTATGTACGTGTGTGTTATTTAGTCTCAAATCAATACTGATCGAGTAAACCGATGACCAAAAGTGTTCCAGATGTGGCCATTTCGTCTTTTTCTCTTTTGTGTCTATATCGCCTATTCTATGACTGAGAGTGATAATTCGAAAGATTTGGCTGCCATTTCTAGCATATAGAGCAACCATATAAAACTTCATCTATACTTGTTATTGCTTGACCCAAACAGTTTGAGATTATGATGACTTCAAAAATAAAATAAAATAAAATAAAGATTTCAATTTCCTCTCTTCTTTTTGTCTCTATCCCTACCTCTTTCTGGTTTTATTTTCAAACACTCAACTAACAGCGCTCAGTGTTGACTGCTTTGCTAAACAACTTACATATATATTAATCATACCAGAGATTAAAATCATATTTTAGTCTCTTAACACTAGTTAAAATTTGATTTTTATGTGAAATATTTTAGATGGAAATGCACTTTGAAAAGCATTGTAAAATGAAGAAAAAGTTTAGTAAAATAAATATATGGGCGCTGGAGTGGCTGTGTGGTAAGTAGTTTGCATGGCACCTTGGGCAAGTGTCTTCTACTAAAGCCTTGTGAGTGGATTTGGTAGACGGAAACCGAAAGAAGCCCGTCATATATATATATATATATGTATATATATATATATATATATATATATATATATATATATATATATATATATATATATATATATATATATATATATATGTATGTATGTGTGTGTATATGTTTGTGTGTCTATGTTTGTCCTCCAACCGCTTGACAACCGATTCTAGTGTATTTACGTCCCCGTAACTTAGCAGTTTTCAAAAGAGACCGATAGAATAAGTCCTTACAAAGAATAAGTCCTGGGGTTGATTTCTTCAACTAAAGGTGGTGCTCCAGCATGGCCGCAGTCAAATGACTGAAACAAGTAAAAGAGTATATAATGAATTATATATGCTGGTGGCATGTAAAAAGCACTCTCTACACTCTCGGAGTGGTTGGCATTAGGAAGGGCATCCAGCTGTGGAAACTTTGCCAGATGGGATTGGAGACTGGTGCAGCCTCCTGGCTTGCCAAACCATCCAACCCATGCCAGCATGGAAAGTAGATGTTAAACAATGATGATGATGAAGTAATTTAATTACATCAGTCCCCAGTTTTCAACTGGTACTTATTTTCTTGACAACATCAATAATAATAATAGCTACAAATGAAATGGTCTCACGTTGTAATTCAACTGATATCATGAGTCAACATGGAGGCTTTCAACTGTAAATATAAAAGAGAATCAGTTTCAAATCTAGTTAGACCTGTCACAACATTTATACTTATCATCATCATCATCATCACCATTTAAACAGACCCATTCGAGTGTGATTGTTGTCGAGGCTGCTGACTGGCTCCTGTGCTGATGACGCGTAAAAAAAGCACCATACAAGCATGGGCGTTGACAGTGCCGCCGGACTGGCTCCTGTGCAGGTGGCACGTAAAAAGCACCATTTGAGTGTGGTCAATGCCAGTGCCGCCTGACTGGTTCTCATGCCGGTGACATGTAAAAAGCATCCACTACACTCTTGGAGTGGTTAGTGTTAGAAAGGGCATCCAGCTGTAGAAACACTGCCAGATCAGATTGGAGCCTGGTGCAGCTTTCTGGCTCACCAGCCCTCAGTCAAACCGTCCAACCCATGCCAGCATGGAAAGCGGACGTTAAACGATGATGATGATTAAATGATGATGATGATGATGATAATGATTATTGCATTTAGAATTTTTAAAGTTTATAATATCCAATGTCAAACTTGGACACACGCTTTATCTAGTGGCCAGTGGTAAGAGAACTAATGTACGCACAACACAACACAACACAACACACACACACACACACACACACACACATGCACACTAGGTCATTTTGCTGATAAGATAGAGTGACAAAGGTAACTTTTGTTAAAACCATGTAAGAATTTATAAAATCGAAGGCTTAAAACTATATCATAGTTGCAAAAATACTGCCACTCTTCTGTGTTTGTATAGGGTAAAGACAAATATTTTTGATATCACGAGAACACATGTTAATTTAAATAGAAAAAAAGAAAACATTATTATCAGCGTCATCATAATCTTCCTATTCTTTAATATCCAGTTTCCATGCTGGATTCTGAAGGTTCCACCAACTTGCAAAAAGTAATTCATTTTTAACTGTTGAACTCAAAGTAGATGAAACTAAAAATAACAACATTTAAATATTGGGTTAAACCATGAGCATTTGAACTGGCCGTATCCAATCAAAATGTGCTGCCTGTTTTATATCTTAACCAGCTAGATCCAGCCTGTCACACCTATCCTTCAATGTCCTTATAAAATATACGATCACATCATCAAAATTTTAAAGCTACAAAATAATGCATGATTAATTAAAAACAATGTGAATGAAAAAGCATTACATTTGACAGAATAATGCTTGAAGGTTAAAAACCTTCTTGGATGGAAGAAGTGAAAAGTTGCCTTTGGGACTTGAATCCACATCTGGTTTGACTTTTTTCTATCCAAAAGGATTTTTAACTCAATGTTCAAATGCTATTATTTCCAACTTTATTGACTTCAAGTTCTACCATTAACAAATTACTTCACATTTCTTGAAGTTTTTAAATTCTTATGATGCAATAGCAAAAAGTAATTAGAGAGTGACAAACCTTTGTGGTTCCCAGTGTATTAATACCTAAAATGAGAAGTGAATTGATAAAGTACTCACGTGGATTACTCTTTCATTAGACACATGATGCAGTTTTATCTAATCTGTATTCTTATTAGTTAGATTTGTTTCATTGTTAATAGATCAACAGGACAAGTGTTTATAGAAATACTATTAAAGCTTCAACTAGTAATAATGATTTCTTTTGCCTTGACATCAATTATTTTCTTTGTGTTAGAGGAACGGTCATAGATGATTGATTCGTTTCCTGCTCATTACAAAATTGTTTAAAAAACAAGATATTAATGAGTGCACAAGATCTTGAAGTTGATTCTTGATTGGGAGTCTTAAACTCTCTTCAACCCCAATATGTAATGTTGCTTTGATGGTAAAAGTGATGAAATTTAATAATACTTTACACTGCACAACATATTATATAGACACTAGTAGAAACACTGCCCTTCAAGTGGGTTTTTGTTTTACGAGAGTGAGTCAAAAAGTAATGCCATGTTGTTTAGGACAGGTATAATTACCAACACAGGAGAACATGTATCATACATCAAAATGAAGCTGGTCCTCTGTGGATCCCATCCCTACATCTCAACATAGTCACCGTTTCTCTCAATAGCAATGTTCCACCTTTGACTGAAAGCACATGTCCCTGCCCTGTAAAATTCTGTTGGCTGTTCTTTGAGCCACTTCTTCACTACCTCCACACTCACCAGATTTAGTGCCTTCAGACTATCATCTCTTTGGCGCCACGAAAGAAGGTTTGAGAGGCAAACATTATTCCAGTGACGAGGAAGTGAAAACTGTAGTGAAGAAGTGGCTCAAAGAACAGTCAACAGAATTTTACGGGGCAGGGATGCGTGCTCTCATTCGAAGGTGGAACATTGCTATTGAGAGAAACGGTGATTATGTTGAGAAGTAGGGATGTGATCCACAGAGGACCAGCTTCATTTTGATGTATGATACATGTTCCTGTGTTGGTAATTACACCTGTCCTAAACAAAATGGCATTACTTTTTGACTCCCTCTTGTAATATGTTGAATTGAAAAATTCTAATCTGGAAACAAATAACATGGTATATATGTTGTGTTATTGTATTGTAATCAATGTTAAACAAAATAGATGTTTACAATAAACACAAAGTTGATGATGTTGGCAGAGAAATTAACCGAAGGCTTTTGTTATTCAAAGGACCATGTTTTACACATTTGTTTATAACTTTAAATGCAAAAAATTCTATAATTTTGATTTGATAAATACATAGAGAATAAAAATTTTCACAAATATTCTCAAAGTAAAAGTTACATACTCATAACTAATTAATAAGCAGCTTTCTTTGTTATAGTAGAGGTAAAATTTCAAGGATAAGCATTTCTGTTAATTTCTTTTTAATGATTTTAAAATTTAAATTGCTAAAACTAAGAAGCTTGTTTTGGGAAGAGAGTGATGTTGAAAACTTAAACTTTACTTGAATTAAATATATATAAAACCTTCAAAACCTTGTGAGTGGATTTGGTAGACAGAAACTGAAAAGAAGCTTGTCATATGTGTATGCCTCTGTGTGTGTGTGTTCCTTCCATTGCTTAACTACAAATGTTGGTTTGTTTACAACTTAGTGGATCAGCAAAAGAGACTGTCAGAATATGAGACTTAAAAACTAAGCACTAGGTTTGGTTTGTTTGACTAAAATTCTTCAAAGTCGTGTCCTGTCACGGTTTTAGTCTAATGGCTGAAACAAGTAAAAGTTAAAAATCATAAAACACTGCTCTTTAGTTCTAATCTTTACTTTGGCAGCATTTTTACCTTTGGTGTTTATAATCAAAGAGTCCAACATTGTAGAAAGAAAAGGACCCATCTTGTTAAAAACTTGATTCTGAATTTTATCAAACCAGTTAAGATAATCAGAGTGGGCACCAGTCCAAAGATGACAGCAATATTCTGTGCAAGGTCAGATGGTGGCCTTATAGAGATACAAGATACTCCCAGGTGAAAGAAATTTGCAATCACATAAGAGAGATCCAATCTACTTGGCAGCTAATATGGTAATTAATTGAACAATTAGCACAATAAATTACATTCTATGATGCTTGTTTTCATGTTCTATTAATCTTGGTTATCAAAGTAAACACTGTGTTTTGTACATAGCAGACTGTTTATATAGCATCAACTCCTTAATCAGTAAATATGGGACTCAAGTAAAGCAGGCCTTAGAAAACTTTTAAAAAACAACTCAAAATCACAATAGTTCAGGCCCTGACCATGTGATCTTATTAACTTGGATTTTAACCTCAAACAGCCATCAGAAAAAAAACTGATTTTTTTTACCTTCACTTAATAAATTATGTTGTGTAGGGTAATATATAATTGGTATTTTGAAGGCTAATGAGTTGATGTACTTTTATTATTTAAGTTTTGTGTTATCCATTTTATGATTCTTGCTCAACAAACTTGAAGTCAATGACCTTTGTTGTGTACATGCACTTGGACTTGATGCAACCAGAATCAATATGCTTTACAATTGTTTTCAGCAAACACACACACATTCTCTCAGATGTATGTATGTATGAGTATGCGTGTGTGCATGTCTTAATCTGTTTTATCTGGCAGATATACGAATAAAATATAAGACTATTTTTTATCAAAACTTAAATAAAATTGAAATAGAGCCATGTAGATAATCAATTTAAATTATTATTTCTTTTTACTTCAAAAGTAAGTTTAAGATTAAAAAAATTATGTTAAAGAAATAGAAATGATTAAAATATATATACATATATATATTTTATATTGTAGGCTTCAGATTCTCTCTAATTCCAGAGATCTTTAAATAGCCAAGGTAAGTTTAAATTTAAAATTAGTTCTCTTAATTTCTTGCAGTATTTTTTTGATTTTAATCTTACTTTGTATTATTGTTTTATTGCTTCTTGTTTGCCCCACTGTTAAGTCTGGTTGAGTTGTTAAGGCTGTTGGGCCTTGTAAACTGATGGCAGTTCATGTATAACCAATACACAAGTTAACAGCAGAGGCGTATATGTTGTTATTTGAGCTCAAACCAAACCTACCATCTTTGAAAAGGAAAGACATGTTGGACAGTTTAATCCTCGATATATGAATACAAAAAAGATGGGAATCAGTCATGTTGACACCTGTAATCTTTAATCTGTTCAATCAGGATTGACTTAAGACTAAACAACCACAATCAACACTCTTAATTCCTTGCCAGCTCATTCTGGTGTTTTCATCATCAAATTTGTCATTTAACGTTTACTATTCAGACAGAATTTGTTGAGACAGATTTCCTATGGTTGGATGCCCTTCCTGTTACCAACCCTCACCTGTTTCCCAGCAAAGTAATATTTCTCATGGCCAGACATGTTTTTCATGAAACACTGGAAACAAACAACATTGCTTCTATGTTGATGATGTCCATCTACAGCCATCACATAATATCAAAACAAAGGTGCATGCACACACACACACACACACACACACACACACACACACACACACACACACACAAGCACCACAAATGCACATGCATACATGATGAGCTTCTTTCAATTTTTATCAACCAACTTCAGTCACAAAGTTTTGTCAGCCTGGTGCTATCGTAGAATACACTTACCCAAGGTGCCGTGCAGTGGGACTGAACCCAAGATCACATGATTGGGAAGCAAGTTTCTCAACCACACAGCCATGCCTGCACCCACTTTAAATTGTTATCAAATATTAATACAGCTTCCCACGATAAGAACTGTTAAAATGAACGAGTATTTCATTAGTTTGTATCACAAGGTTCAAGTCTTACTTTATCCCTCCACAGCAATCCATTTTGGTGTGTTCCGTCACAGAACATTCTATGGAGATATTCTGTTCAAAGGCTGGCTCTCTTCCGCATGCATCATTAACAAACCTAATATTGTTTCATTGTTTTATATACTATTCAAGGTGTGTGTGTGACGCGGGGGTGGGGTGGGGGTGGAATTGCTCTCAAAGCTTCTACTGACTCCCTGATACGGTGAAATCAATACAGTTCATATTTTCATTTGTTGAAAGTTGTTAGAGATGATTACTGGAAATACATAATTAAGGAGGAGTTACAAAGAAAATCGGCTGTGTCATAGAAAGTTTTCCACTTGATAATCTCTCTCTCTCTCTCTCACACACACACACATACATGTGTATGTGTGTGTGTGTGTACATGCATATATATATGTATATATACTTTTGCCAAATCATGATGGATCAAATATCTTATATCAATATCTAATATCAACATCTAATTTTCAATATCTAACATCAATATCTCATTCACTTGGCCATTGCTACATGCATGTACACATACATACATTCGTATTGGTTTTTCTTCCCATTTCTCCATGCTAGCATGATTGGGGAAGAGTTTACAATACATCTGCCTTCATGGAACCTCAGTCCTGCTTCATATCTTCTGACTGCTTTTTTCTGGAATTGTCTTTGATCTGCTTTGACTTTGGATCTTTAGCTAATAATTATAATGAGCTTAATTTTATAATTATGATGGATATGATATAAAAAAAAAAACTTTTAAAATGAATTTCATTTTCAGATTTTCTGCTTTGATATCATTCTCTGAAAACAGTTGATTTATTGATTTGAAATCTGAAATTTAAAAAATAAATAAATTAAGTATTTAAGAAAACGGTAAAAAAACAACAATGTTCCTCTGGTGATAGTAATACAATTATTTTTGTCACTGTGTCATTATTATTATTATTATTATTATTATTATTATTATCATCATCATCATCATCATCATCATCATCATCATCATCATCATCATCACCATCATCACCATCATCACCACCATCACCATCACCATCATCATCATCATCATCATCATCATCGTCGTTTAACGTCCGCTTTCCATGCTAGCATGGGTTGGACGATTTGACTAAGGACTGGTGGACCAGGAGGTGACACCAGGCTCCAACCTCATCTGGCAGAGTTTCTACAGCTGGATGCCCTTCCTAACGCTAACCACTCCCAGAGTGTAGTGGGTGCTTTTACGTGCCACCGGCACGAAGGCCAGTCAGGCGGTACTGGCGACAGCCATGCTCAAAATGGTGTATTTTGTAACCGATTATCCCTCTCCCCACAAATTTCAGGCCTTGTGCCTATAATAGAAAGGAGTATTATTATTATTAGTAGTAGTAGTAGTGGTATTAGTATCCTGATGCTCACCCCCTCCTACTCTCTTCTGCATCCCTCTACCTCCTTTAATTCATCCATCAATGTTAATCCCCCCTCCCCTTATTCATCACTCCCATCATCTACCCTTCAGCCTTGCCCAATCTTTACAGTTTTTGCCTACTTCTTCTCTTCCATTTCCCCATCTCTCACTCCTCCATATATCCTTTGCAACCACCCCCGACTTACCCACAGTCCTAGTTCCTCTGTCCCCACTCATCTTGTACTTTGGGAAGTCACCTGGACACCTCATCACCCTGATTTATGTTTATCTTTTTGCAGCCCCTACTCTGCATTCTCATCCTCACTTCTAAATTTGAGTAGCCATGTGTCTCTTCAACAACAAGACCCTGTTTACCCACTCACCCCCTTACCTGCAGCCTTTAATCCTTCATTTCCGTGCATAAAGCTGTCTACCACCACCAACACCTTATGGCAACCCCACTAGTGCAAGGTGACATATAAAAAAAAAAGCACACAGTACATTCTGTAAAGTGGTTGGCATTAAGAAAGGCATCATTACCATCATCATCCTTGTTTAACGTCTGCTTTCCATGCTGGCATGGGTTGGACAGTTTGACTGAAAATTGCTAAGCTAGGGGACTTCACCAAGTTCTGATCTGATTTGGCAAGGTTTCTACGGTTGGATGCCCTTCCTAATGCCAACCACTCCAAGAGCATAGTGGGTGCTTTTTATGTTTCCACTGGCATGGGTGCCAATGACCTGAATACTTTCCAAAATGACCTACTTCCCTCACTGAAGTTTGGTGTACAGTTATATCATGATATAATCTCAACAAGATTTAATCTTCCTTCTCTTTTCTATAGTATATTTTATCTCTATTAGTGTGTTAGTATAGTTTATTTTATAAATATTGAACAGTCTGAAATATTCTTGATGAAAAAGCTATTGCTTCAGTCTGTTATTGTCTAAATACTGTAGAAGTCACACCCTTAATTACTCTAGAAGTCGTTTGACTTCTAGAGTAATTAAATGTTGGTACAAAATT
>NC_068987.1:89629415-89630918 GCF_001194135.2 Octopus bimaculoides
TCTTGAAACTTGATGTCAGCTTTGATCTGTTTAAAAGCAACACCCCAGTTTTTTTCAGTTAAAATCATGTCTAAAATAATATGATTCATACACAAGTAAATACAGCATATGGTTTAGTTTTATTTTGTGATATTATTGATAAACAACTGAAATGTTCTAAATGTTTTTTTTTTCATCTCATAATCTTTTTTTCTACTACTTTTTACTATAATTATTATTACTACTATTTTATCTACTTTTCAGATGGATTTGACCAAGGTATTGTTTCCATGGCTTGATTGAAGCTTTGGAAACATGTAAGTACTGCCCTATGCAACTAACATATGTGTGGAAAAAAGCTGACCTCATTATCAAGGCTAATGGAGCATAAAAGAGTCCACACAGGTGAACGCCCTTATGTTTGCCAGGTATGTCAGAAAAGGTTCACACAGAAAGCTCATCTGGTCATCCATAAGCGCACACACACAGGAGAGAAACCATATGCCTGTCATATTTGCCATAAGCGATTTGCACAGTCCTCCCATCTGAATAACCACAAGCGGATCCACACCGGAGAGAAACCTTACTTTTGTAATGTATGTAACTTAGGCTTTAGTCGCAAACAGAGACTGGAGTTACATGTACTGCAACATGCACAGCAAAAGAGCACAAACAGTCAACAGATAAATAATAATGATGATGTGAACAGTACGAATAGTAATGATAACAAATCTGTTGCATTTACATCAGAAGCTGAAGCTGCATACCAGCGCCCTCTATTAGATTCTACACAATCGCAGGTTTGTTATTATTGTCCTTCTATCATGTTTCTTGTCAGTCTCCGAAATTTTTTCACCTCTTCTATTTGAAATGTTTTTGTCAGATAGATACAGGCGTGGCTGTGAGGTTAAGAAGCTTGCTTCTGAAACACGCGATTCTGGGTTCAGTCTCATTGTGCAGCAACACCTGTGGCAAGTATCTTCTACTGTGGCCCCGGGTTGATCAAAACCTTGTGAGTGGATTTGGCTGACAAAAACTGAAAGAAGCCCATCATGTGTGTGTGTGTGTGTGTGTGTGTGTGTGTGTGTGTGTGCATGCATGCATATGTGTGTGTGTGAGTTGGTATCTCTTTGTCTTGACATTATGTGATTATTGTAAATGAGTTTCACCTTTTTTGATCATTCCAAGTACTCCTACGGTCACTGGCATTGTAACCGTCTTGAGATGCCACATCTTTTCAATTTCAATCAGCAAATCTTTATATTTTCTGAGCTTACCAAATTCTTTTGTTGAGATACTATTATTATTATTATTATTATTATTATTATTATTATTATTGTTCAGTAGTTTTATTTTTATAACGTGCTTTCACTTCACTACCGAGCGCAGCTCTGTGCGCCTTGGGTATGTGCTGTGGATTGCTGTGGTGCTCTTATGTTCACTGTATTGAAAGTGTTTTGCGTAGAATGTGTGCAGTACCCAGTAGTGCAATTTTCTGTATGTTATATATATTTGTAAGTCCTG
>NC_068987.1:89632311-89642470 GCF_001194135.2 Octopus bimaculoides
AGTGTTTCTAGCTCTTTGTCGTTTTTAGCATATAATTTTAGGTCATCCATATATAGAAGGTGGCTGACTGTTTTTCCGTAACATTTGTAACCGCATCCAGTTCTATTTAGCAATTCAGTTAAGGGTGTGAGAGCCAGGCAGAACAGGAGTGGAGAGAGCGTGTCTCCCTGGAATATTCCTCTTCTAATGGGGATGGCTTTCGTTTTCACAAGTCCCTCTTTTGTTTGGAGCTGTAGCACTGTCTGCCATTTGTTCATTGAGTGCCCTATGTATTTTATAATAATTGGTGCCACCTTGTTTATGGCTAGTGTTTCCAGAATCCACGTGTGGGGAACACTATCAAAAGCCTTTTGGTAGTCCACCCAGGCCAAGCTGAGGCCTTTCTTCTTTCTGCGGCTGTCTTCAGTTATGGCTTTATTGATCAATAATTGATCTTTACAGCCGTATGAGCCCTTGCAGCTTCCCTTCTTCTTCTTCTTATTATTATTATTATTATTATCATTATCATCATTATTATTATGACGACAATGATGATGATGATGACCACCACCACCACCACTATCATCATGATCATCATCATGTTTATTATTATTCGGTTTTGAGAACTCAGTGATCAAGATATGCAAACATTGGTTTGAATAATGTAGTAACACAAATAACATTTCTGATTTGAAAATTAAAATGATAACCATAAAAGGGAATTACTTTTAAGACAGGGTAGAATCAACCTGGCTAGAGAATGGGGGATGTTGGTATATAAGCATGTATATTTAATGACATTAATATTTCCTTTGGTTAGCTTCTATCACATTCTAATTGTGTTTTAATCTTATATTCTAGGCTCAAATATCTGCAGGTATTGGCGATGCTGGAATGCAGACTATGAACTTTTCACACCGACGTAAGCCAGCATTTGTCACCCGTGTGAGTAACGAAGAATATGAAATTATGCAAAACAATTTTGAATCTCAAACAGCTCCAGACCAAGAGGATGGAGGTTTCTCTTTGTCAAGTCTAACTTCAGCTCATCATTCCTCGTTAATGAAGTCAGAACCAAAAGACTTTGATGAATTTGAAGCAATTACTCATGAACTAGAAGCAATTGCTCATCCAAATATTAATCAAGTTATGAGCTCAGAAAATTTAATGGTGCGCCAGGTGGATCCCCTTGATCAAGATGAGAACGACCAACCCAAATCTCTAGAAGATTCTCTAGTCATACACCTGGATGGCACAACTCATTCAGAAGTACTCCGTGATGTGCATTCCAGTACTGAGCCTGATGTTGGTGTTATGTGTGCAGTGAGCACAACAGACATGCACCATGCTCAAGCGGGAGATGATGGCGATAGCATAACAAGTGAAAGCAACAATTCAAACTGTGAGCAAAGCATAACAAGCCGTGCTCCGAAAAGATCAATTCTTGGTCACCATTCAGTTAAAACATCTAAGTCACTCAATTCGCAAACACATCTTAACAGACACCGATCATTACTTCCCAACAGAACTACATCAGTGTCGACAAGTTCTTCATCTTATGCACGGATTAACAGCCGAGTGTGTCTGGTGGACTTCTCCACTGAAGAACTCATCACTCACCTCATGTCTCGTGATGATGTCTATCGGTGCGACTTCTGCTGTTTGCTATTCCAAGATGCAGCAATGTATCATCTTCATCGAAGCATGCATGACAAAATGGACTGTCGTTGTTGTAATATCTGTGGCAAGCTTTCTAAAGACAAGCATGACTTCATTGCACATTTCCTTACTGAACATAAGTAAGAGATCATTTCTGTCAATCATTTCATCAAGAATGGCATCATCAATCATGTTCAGAATCATTTGTATCTGTATATTCATGTTTCCAATAGTTTTCCAAATCTAAATACAGGATTTCCAAAATTAAAACGATACTTTTTTTTTTTTTTAATATGCTCTCTCTCTCTCTCTCTCTCTCTCTCTCTCTCTCTCTCTCTCTCTCTCTCTCTCTCTCTCTCTCTCTCTCTCATTTCAAACCTAATAGAAATTTGTTTGATTTTTCAATGTCTGTATATGTAAGGTCGTTTATCTTTATGCAGTCTTCTGTATGTATTATACATGTCTGTTTTCTCCTCATACAGGGGATGAAATAACGGAGTGGATGAGGGATATCAGCTCTTGGGTGATAAGTTTTGTATAATACACAGGCCTTGTTATTAATGATAGACAAGTGTTGTATCCAAGGAGAAATTTGTTTCTTGTGTGCTAGGAAATCAGGGTTAAACACTCCCTATGAATAGTGTTTAAGAAGGGAATAAAGTGACTGATATGACATACACTGTCTAAATAAATATGTTTGCATTTATAACAACTTATTGTCTGAGAGCAGATGATTTTGAAAATGATAAATCAGAGAATTATCCATCATAGATCTTAAGTTTAGTTATCATAAAATGGGAACAAACAGAGAATTTTTCGTTTTGGTATATATTTTTATATATTCATATGTTCATGAACATACATACACACACAATCTAATTCACACAAACACACAAACACATACACTTCACGTTTAAAAATTACAAATGTCAGTGACTCACCTCAATTTAGTTTCTCACTAAATACCTTACATTTATTCTTGTTTAAGTGCTTCAACGTTTTTACCGTTTTTTGTTGTTGTTGATACAAAGGAAGATAATGCAAAAATTCTTTTCAAAAATTTTGTGATTTTTCTTCTTTTCCAACTGAAAATTGTTAGCTAATGAAAACATGAAACTTTCTAGTCTGTGGTATCAGCCAGAGAATCCACCTTCCAAAATTTTAAGACCCAAAAGAGTTGACTGCCTCAGTTAAAAATGATTCCAGTTGTGACTCCTAGGAACTCGCACCACTGTCCTGGGAATTCACTGTGACTCATATTGTTTTATACACCAGTTATATTGTTGGTAACTTTTCAGTCATAATTATCGAAACAAATAATTTATTTTGAGGTAATGCAACCACTTGCTGTGTTACAAAGCAAACACGAATGTATTTTTTTAAATATAAATTTTAATGTCACAAGATATTCTAGCACATTCAAGTTGTCTTGTTTGTGGACAAGCTATTTTCTTCTGAAGGTGGCAGGGTATTTTTTTCAAATTATGAAAGCATAAGAATAGGGATAAATATTTACTTATATTCCTTACATTATACTGCATGATACATAAATTAATTGTTTCACATTTTGTGATCAGGGTGTTCCTCAATAACTGACCAACCATATTAACTCCATATACAGAGAGCAGTGATGTTCATGCTTTTCTCATAGGCATACATAGAGTAAATCAAATAACCACAGCTAAGAATCAAACATGGATCGTATTCTTGGTTTTACCAAGAGCTAACTACTTATGCTACCTGTGCTATACCATGTGGCATATAAATGTATACTGAGTACATTACTCTTTGTTTCTCACAAAAGCTACATGGTAACTGACCTCAGCTCTAATCCCTTTGCTTGTTCCTTTTTACCCCAGAACATCAGCCCTTTGGAATCCCCTATCCACTCATATTTTTTCCTGCAGTTATTGACTTAGAGATATTCAAGCTTAACATTAATTGCCCCAATTTCACCGGTGTCAGAGAGCCTGCAAAGGTCTTTGGCCCATCCCTTACTCTTAATTAAATCATTAGAAAGAGAAAAATGGTAATATGGGGGGTTTTGTTCCCTACAAAAACGAATCTTCTCCATGCCATTTGTAAAGGGAATGAAGGATAGATCCATTGACATTTTAACTCGCAGCCAAGAGCAGCGAAGCTTCCATCATCATGTATTCTTTTAATACATCTCTACCTTTTCCTGCAGAGAATACATTCATCTGCACCATTTGTCAGGGTCAGGGGCCTTCATGTTTTTACTATTTACTGGGAGTATGTTGATTTGGTACATGTATGTAAATCCATATAGAAAAATATATAGACGTGTAACACGATAATGTTTACACATGCAATAGTAAGTGCATTGTGGTTGGTTGCAATAAAAGCAGAATCTTCAACTAATCACTGACCTGTGTTATCCATAGATCAATTCATGATAACCATAACATGATTCACAATTGAAAATACTGTGCTCTCCCAGATCAATAATGCATGCATCAGTGATAAACAAGGCTATACGTACCAATATTAGATATGGCCAATTCATTGCTTATTTGACCTTTGAAAATTATTTTGGTCATAACCCTTTATAAGCAGGAAATAATGGTTGTTGTAAATATTGGTGTCGTCATCGTCATCATCATTATCATCATTTAATGTCCATTTTCCATGCTGGCATGGGTTGGACGGTTTGACTGAGGTCTAGTGAGCCAGTGGCTGCACCAAGCTCCAATCTGACCTGACAAAGTTTCTACAGCTGGATGCCCTTCCTAACGCCAACCACTCCAAAAGTGTAGTGGGTGCTTTTTATGTGCCACTGGCACAGGAGCCAGTCAGGTGGGCCTGGCATCGATCACGTTTGGATGGTGCTTTTTATGTACCACCGGCACAAGAGCCAGTCAGTGGGTACTGGCATTGGCCATGATCAGTTGGTGCTTTTTATGTGCCATTGGCACAGGAGCCAGTCAGGTGGACCTGGCTATACAAAATCTCAACTCCAGAAAGTAATAGTTATGAAGTTTTAATATAAGAGAGTAGGTAGGCAGAGAACTGGCAGAATTGTTAGCACACTGGACAAAATGCTTAGAGGCATTGCATCCGTCTTTAGATTCTGGGTTCAAATTCTACCAAGGTTGACTTTACCTTTCATCTTTTTGGGGTCAATAAAACTAAGTATCAGTGGAGTACTGGGGCCAATGTTATCAACTTTCCCTCTTTCCTGAACTTACTGGTCTTTTGCCAAAATTTGAAACCAATATTAGAAAGGCAGTGAGCTGACAGAATCATTAGCACACCAGGTAAATCACTTAGCAGTATTCTGTCTATCTTTATGTTCTGAGTTCAAATTCTACTGAGGTTGACTCTGCCTTTCATCCTTTCAGAGTTGATGAAACAAATACCTGTCAAGCACTGGGGTCATTGTAATCAACTTAACCCTGCCAACCCTGAAGTTGCTGGCCTTGTGCCAATATTAGATAGTAGTAGCGGTTATAAAGTTAGGATACGGTGATCTCTACTATTTCCATTCCATGAATTATTTGCATTCCTTGATGTGATGGGTAACGAAGGCAACATATTCTACTTCATATATGAGGTACCTACTGCCGTCCATGAAATATAGGTTGTCCAGCCAGTTTACAGGCTTGCAAGAACATGATGATCTCCTCACATTTAGGCAGTTGGCATAATTTTGGAGCAACTGTTTTTACAAATGAATACCAAAGCTACTGCTAACCAGTAGTAAATTAAAGATCCAAAGTTACTAATCTGGCAAATTGAAGTATACATGCTTTGCCCTAGAACAACACATCATCATCATCATCATAGTTTAGTGTCCATTGTCCATGCTGGCATGGGTTGGATGGTTTGACCAGGGCTGGTAAGCTGGAAGGCTGCACCAGATCCCAGTCTGACTTGGCATGATTTCTATGGCTGGATGCCCTTCCTAATGCCAACTACTCCAAGAGTTTAATGAGTGCTTTTATGTACCATTTGTGTGACACCGATATCTACCATGGCTGCGATATTTACTTGGCTTGATGGGTCTTCTTCTCAAGCACAACATAATGCCAAAGGTCTCGGTTGTTGCCTCCGTGAGGCCCAACATTCAGAAGGAGCTTTTCATGTGCCACCAGCATTGACCACTTTGCCTCCATGAGGCACAATGCTCGAAAGGTGCTTTTTACAAGCCACCGGCACAGGTGCCAGTTATGTGATAGTAGCATCAGCGACGCCTACGATTTCACAATGATTTGATAAAATCCAATTGATTTAATAAAGTCTAATTGATGAAGATGAACAAATTCTAAGTTTTCTATTTGAGCGATGAAATATAATTTTACAAATTTACTAAACTTGTTTCTTTATCCTTTGCTAATAATTTGAAGGCATAGCTGTATGGTTAAAAAGTCTGCTTCATAATCATGTGGTTTCAAGTTCAATTCCTCTGTATGGCACCTTGGACAATTGTCTTCTACTACAGCTATATAATATGTATGTATGCATTGTTACCTGTATGGTTTTATATTGGCACCTGTTGAGCAGTGAAGTGTGTTTATGTCTTGCATAAACAAAGTTTAGCACCTTGACCATTTGATACAGGAAAATGTGGAGTTAAGTACTTTAGTTAAAAAATTATTGGAAGGGTATCCAGACATTAGCCTCATACCAGCATGGAAAATATGGATGCATAAATGGTGATGTTTAATATTTAAAATTTGGTTATCGATGTATAATTGTATGGAAGTCCTGTTTCATTTTTAGTAATTCAGGTGGGTTTTTTTCTTTATTTTTATTGGCTTGAGACACACAAGGCTTCTGAAGTTAAGATGTTAAAGTTGGACTAGGTACCTATAACTATTTAGTTTGATATTTGATACTCCTTTTGTTGATGGATTGATAAAATAAGTCTTATTAATTTTCTAGGGTCCAGTTAGTGAGCTGGCAGAATCTTTAGCAGCATTTCTTCTGACTCTTCATGATCTGAGTTCATATTCCACTGAGGTTGATTTTGCCTTCTATCCTTTCAAATTTGATAAAAGAAAGTACCAGTGAAGTACTGGGATCAATGTAATTGACTATCCCCTTCTTTCCAAATTTCAAGCCTTGTACCTGTAGTAGAAAGGCTCGTTATTATTATTGTTGTTAAGGGTGGCGAGCTGGCAGAAATGTTAGCATGCTGGGCAAAATGCTTAGCAATATTTCGTCTGTCTTTACATTCTGAGTTCAAATTCCGCCAAGGTTGACTTTGCCTTTCATCCATTTGGGATTCAATAAATTAAATACCAGTTATGTACTGGGGTCCATCTAATTGACTGGCCCCCTTCCCAAAAATTTCGGGCTTTGTGCCTAAAGTAGAAAAGTTTATTATTGTTATTATCTGCCAAATCAGACTGGAGCCTGGTGTTGCCATCCGGTTTCACCAGTCCTCAGTCAAATCGTCCAACCCATGCTAGCATGGAAAGCGGACGTTAAACGATGATGATGATGATGATGATGATTAAGGTGGCAAGCTGGCAAAATTGTTAGCATGCTAGATAAAAATGCTTAGCGGCATTTCTTCCAGCTTTATATTCTGAGTTCAAATTCCATTGAGGTTGATTTGCCCTTCATTCTTTCAGGATTAATAACAAAGTACCAGCCAAATACTGGAGGTCTATGTAATAAAGTAGACCACCCCCCCTTCAAAATTGTAATAAAGTAGCCCACTTCCCTTCAAAATTGTTGGCATTGTGCCATAATTAGAAAGTATTTATTAGCAGGGTTTAGCAAGTTAAAAGAGTATTTATCTCAGTCTCGGTTTTGATATTCTTAAAGGTTTCCAACTAATCTTCTCCCTAAACATTCCAACAAGAAAAAAGTGAACTCAAATTTGCAGTGATTGATTCACTCTTTAACTCTTTAGCATTTAAACCAACCACATCACACCCAAATATTTTACCTATTTTAATGTTCAAACCAGCCAGATCCAGCTTCTCACACTTACCCTACAATGTCATTCTAAAAATAATCACATCGTCAAAATTTTGAAGCTATGAGATAATACACAATTAATTCCAAACTGTGAATAAATAAGTGTTACATTTAACTGAGTAATCAGAATGCTAAGAGAATTATAACAGGTTTTTGAATTTGATATATTGTTCTTTATATTTATTTGAATGCTGCTGATTTATGTATTCAATGTCGGTACTGGCCAAGTTGTCTGAATGATTGCAATTAGTTTTTATTATTATGGCAGACTCGTTAGCATGCAAAATTCCTAGCGACTTTTAGTCTGTCTTTACATTCTGAGTTCAAATGCCACTGGGGTTGACTTTGCCTTTCATCCTTTCGGGGTTGGTAAAGTAAGTACCAGTTAAGCACTGGGGTTGAAGAAATTGGCTTACCCACTCCCCGACCCCTGAACTTGCTGGCCTTGTGCAAAAATTTGAAATTATTATTATTATTATTATTTTTTTAAGCATTTGTTTTTCTTTGTAAATTCCTTCAGAAGCTGAACTTTTTGTGACTCATCTTACATAATTTAATTGTTATTATTATTATTATTATTATTATTAATAAATTATTAAGGCCCACTATTTTTACCCCTTCAACCCATCAATTGCACTCCCCGTTTTGTGCTCCTTTTTCAGAACCACTGCATTAAAAAGTGTCAACAATTTCATATCTGAACTATGACCACAGCCTTATTGATGAATGAATCACTGATATTGCAGAAACATCTCTTACAATGATTTTTAAAGACTTTTTTTTTTTTTTCTAAAACCCATTTTGTCATTTCTCAATAATACTCTAAACATATTCGATGCTATCTTTCATAGTTTGGTTCTGTTTTATTGAACCACTTTCAAACTGTTGAAGAAGCATTTTTTTTTTCTCTTTCTCTATTCATTTGGTGAGTATTCTTAACGGGTACTTTTCAAAAACTAAAGAAACTCACCCCATACTGACTGGATGGACACACAAAACACCCAAGCTTTCTGTCTCACTTAAATTCCATTAAATTCTATATTACTGTTACCTAGTTTCTCTTCCATTTCTTTCTCAATTTCTATTGTTTTGTTTTCTTTATATAACATTCCTTCCATGATATTTTGTTTTCTCTGTCAGCAGTTTCTCAGCCTTCAAAGTGAACGTATCATTTTAAAAAATCATTTTTGTACATCTTTCTATCTTCATTTCATTTTTCTACCATAGTCTTCATTTTGTTGTCAACTTAATTTTTTTTCAATAATATTGTGAGTGGATTTGATAGATGGAAACTGAAAGAAGCCAATTGTATCTCTCCCTACATGTGTGTGCCCACATGCATGTGTGTGGATTTGTTTTGGCATCACATGACAGTTGTAAATGAGTGCCTTACAAGTGGTGTCATTCCTTTACTTCTTTTAGAAACTTTCTCCATGAAAGTGTGGAGAGACTGATGCAAAGCAAGACTTCAGAGAAAATAATTCCTACTGTTTTATTTCATCCGTGACATACATATTCCCTGCCTGAACCGCACATCAGTCTGTTGCAAGGTTACTGATTTTTGCCGGCTGAACGAACTGGAGCAATGGAAAATGAAGTGTTTTGCTCAAGAACCAATGGATTAAAAGACTATTGGTGCTACCTAAAAATTAAAGCAGCCACTTATTTTAAACACAACCAGCCAGATGTTAAATGGGACAGTGAGAAGAAAATATCCTCTGTTGTGAAAATCAGCTGCCCTCTGGTTACTAATGTGGTCAGAAAAATACAGGAGAAAGAAAACGTCTGTAGGCCATCAATGTGGAGCTTGCAAACCTGGAACCCAAGATACACTTTGTTTCAGACCTGTTGTGATTGGAGCAACAGCATATATACTATACAAACCTGGCTGGAGTAAAGCATGGTTGAAATTGAGATCTTGAGGAGAGAATGCAACTCCTTAATTTGTACACTATAAATAAGTATGATATTTGGAACAATAGAAATCTGCAAGACTTTCTTAAGATTTAAAGGATGGTGACCAAAACAAGATGTTACCAAGCAGATGGTCAAAATCAACTCTAAATTAAAAAACGAAAAAGAAACACACATAAGCATGCAAGCTTGCTTGCATACATGAATGAATAAATGCACACATGTATGTATAAATAGGAAAAAAAAAGGTGAGGATAGATGTGTGTAAAATTTAATTGACTCAGTGGATTATTGGACAATTTGAAAAGACAAAGGTTTGGTCAGTATACAAAGCATTTCTAAAAATTATTTCTTAATTTTTATTAGGTTTATTAGCATGAAATTACATAACAATTAGATTCAAATACTATATACAAGTTAATCTACATTTCTTAAAAAATATTTATTAACGAAAAAATGTTGATTTCTTCTTAGTGGTTTCATAATTTGTCTTCAAACTGGTATTGGCACTTCTGAACCAACAGTTTGATATTCAGTGTTGTAGAACTTAGGAATTGTCATGATGGATGATAGGCTCGCTTCTGCAAAAACAAAATGAAAAGTCTGATAAATCTCAAGAAACTTTCCTCTCTCTCTCTCTCTCTCTCTCTCTCTC
>NC_068987.1:89642511-89642971 GCF_001194135.2 Octopus bimaculoides
CTCTCCCCCCCCTCTCTCTCTCTCTCTCTCTAATTCTATCATTAATTGTCAAACTAAACAATATTTGTTTATACACAGTATCTACTTTTATCTTGTTTTGGTTATTGGAGTGGTGGTCATGAATATATACACATTATTTACATTTGACGGATATTTGTCCTCATCTTGTTTGCTGTTAACATTTCGGCTGATATACCCTCCAGCCTTCATCAGGTGTCTTGGGGAAATTTCAAACCTGGGTTTTCATTCCTAAGGTATTTTTCAATGTTGTTATTATTATTATTATTATTATTATTATTATTATTATTATTATTATTATTATTCAGGTCACTGCCTGGAATCAAGCTACTAACCCCAAGATTCTGAGTTTGATTCCAGGTAGTGACCTGAATAATAATAATAATAATAATAATAACAACAACAACATCGAAAAATACCTTAGGAATGAGAACCCAGGTTT
>NC_068987.1:89642981-89647473 GCF_001194135.2 Octopus bimaculoides
TTTTTCAATGTTGTTATTATTATTATTATTATTATTATTATTATTATTATTATTATTATTATTATTCAGGTCACTGCCTGGAATCAAGCTACTAACCCCAAGATTCTGAGTTTGATTCCAGGTAGTGACCTGAATAATAATAATAATAATAATAATAACAACAACAACATCGAAAAATACCTTAGGAATGAGAACCCAGGTTTGAAATTTCCCCAAGACACCTGATGAAGGCTGGAGGATATATCAGCCGAAACGTGTTAACAAACAAGATGAGGACAAATATCCGTCAAATGTAAATAATGTACATGATTCCTCATCTCTTAAATATAAAACTGTATGAAAATATACATTTCTCCCTAAATTCCATTCAAAAAGGCATTAGTTAACCAGAGTTTGTGATTATGAAGCAAGCTTTCTACCCACAAACTCATACCTGCATCTATAACCATATGACCATAAGGGTGGGGGTAAGTTGGCAGGATCATAAGCACACCGGACAAAATGCTTAACAGTATTTCATCTGCTGTTACGTTGTGAGTTCAAATTCCGCCAGGGTCGACTTTGCCTTTCATCCTTTTGGAGTTGATTAAATAAGTACCAGTTACTTACTGGGGTCGGTGTAATCAACTTAATCCCTTTGTCTGTCCTTGTTTGTCCCATCTATGTTTAGCCCCTTGTGGGCAATATAGAAATAAATAATCCTATGACTTGGTTATCCAATACAACATCTTCATGACTCTGTCACTTTGACAAATCTAGGAGTCAGCTTTTACATAATAAATACAGGCCAAAAAAAACAAGAGTATATTTTACTTACTTGGTAACGTATATGGTGTCTCTACTGTAGTGTAATAGATATATTTTTGGTTCAAATGTGATGGCCTTTGGTAGAGATCTTGGTACTCAGAAAGATGACCCCTGAAAAAACGTTTGCAGATAATTATATTTATGTTTATGATGTAAGCCAATGAGAGTTGTTTCACCTGATGGAAATAGCAGCCAAATCTTTCTCGAGGACAAATACATTGGGCTTTATAGTTTTTAGGTGTGTTATGTTTGAAAATAGTGTTAATTTATGATGTTCTAAGTTTGTGTTTTTTCATCTTCAAATTGTGTATTGTGAATGAATTTGTCTCATCGATTGTTTTCTCTCTAAGTTTTACCAATTGAAACATCATCATCATCGTTTAACATCTGTTTTCCATGCTGGCATGGCTTAGATGCCTTGACAGGAACTGGTAAGGCTGGAGGCCACGCCAGGTTCCATAATCTGTTTTGGCATGGTTTCTCCTTCCTAATGCCAACCACTTTACAGCTGTACTGAGTGCTTTTTATGCAGCACTAAAACCAGTGCTTCTTACGTGGTGCCAACTCCAGAACTTTTCATGTGGCACCAGTTGACTTAAATTCTACTTGCAAATGAAATATTAATTATATTGTAATGATTTGTACTTCGATGTGGTGTTTATTTACAGCTAGGTGGACTGAGCTTTAAAAGGTAAGTATCTTAGCCAGGACCCACATAAATGCTGGAGATAGCAGTGATATCTCTGCTAGCAATATGCATAGAATCTAAGTGCCTAAACAGGCTCTGGTGCCACAAATAGCCAGTGGGATTATTAAAACACAATTATTAATGACAGAAGCAGTATTGATACCAAAAGGTAATATTTATCTCTGCTTGAAAGTGCCCAAGGTGCATACAGTGGGGCTGAACCCAAGACCACATGTTTGGGTAGCAAACTTCTCAATGACGCACCCATAGCTGTATCACATATTTCAAAATTTGGGTAGATTTAGTAAAACATCTAACCTTTTCTTTATTAAGCAGGTGGTTAGAACATTACTAAGAAAAGTTTCAATAACATAATTACGATGGAATGTTTTAATTTAGATGTGAATTATTTAAGACAGAAACATTTGTATGTTGGGACCAGAGTGGTGTCGGATGGGTTGGTGCTAAAAGGATTGAACAAGAAAGAAGTTTGTAAAAATGACCAAGAAACTGATATGAAAAAGTTACTAACTTATGTGGAACAGTGGTGATATATCTTGGAAGTCTGGGAATACTTGTGCGGTTTTTAAACATTGCTACATCTTGCATTGGAAGCTTTTTATGCATGAGCTTCAAGGAAGAGTCTTCAGCTGGAGTCTTAAGACACAGGGAGTTATGTGGATAAGAACTACAAAAGAAGAAAGAATTAATGAGTAAAAAAAATCATTACAACCAAATCTAAAAGAATTACAAATAGGAAGATAAACAAAAGTAATCTTTACTTTTTATCCTTTCCTTGTCTCAGTCATTGGACAGCAACCAAGCTGAGGCTCCCCCTTGAAGGTTTTAATTAAATAGTTCAATCCTAATGCAATAATCTCATTTGCTGCAGTGTTATGTTACATGGATGTAGACAATCCAAGATCAGTTGGAAAATGGTGGTGGTTGTGGGAGACAAACATAAACATGATGGACTCTCCCATTGGTTTCAACGTACGAGGATCCGACAACCTACACTTTCTTTGTCTGTCATAATGCTTATGTCAAATGTGAAATTTGAACCCCACCAACAATTTGCAAAGAAGCCTGCAGATGTTGCAAGCATGAAGATTATGGGTCAGTGCTGGTGGTATATTTGCAGCCGCTTTTCTCCTTTGTCTTGCACCCATAAGCCTGTTAATGCTGGTTGACACAAAGTCTCTTATACCATTTTGACACGACAGTCTCCAATTCTATTCACTCCAAGGCTGTTTGCTCAAAGGTGCTGTGAGCTATATTGACTTCTAAGAGGTTACTCTTCAGCTTGTCCTTATAGCTGAGCCATGGTCGACCAACATTCTTGTGCCCGCTATCAAGGTGGTTGTACATGAAGACTTTGGGTATTCTTTTGTCACTCATTCTGATAACACAAACATATAAAGATACATCTTGTTCACATACATACATAGATACATCCACATAAACATATATACATACGTATAAACATTATTTACAATATTTACATTTCTCGGATATTTGTCCTCATCTTGTTTGTTGTTAACACAACATTTTTGGCTGATATACCTTCCAGCCTTCATCAGGTGTCTTGGGGAAATTTTGAACCTGGGTTCTCATTCCTAAGGTATTTTTTCATGTTGTTCTTATTATCATCATTATTATTATTATTATTATTATTATTATTATTATTCAGGTCACTGCTTGGAATCGAACTCAGAATAATAATAATAATAATAATAACAACAATGATAACAACAATGATAATAATAATAATAATAATAATAATAATAGTAATAACAACATCAAAAAAGAACCCAGGTTCGAAATTTCCCCAAGACACCTGATGAAGGCTGGAGAGTATATCAGCCAAAATGTTGTAAGTAAGGTCCAGTTTTATTTTAATTTTACAAGGAAAAGATGACAGTAATTTCAAAGATTCAGCATAGTTGTCTTTGTCAGTTTGATAATAGTGACTGAGCCCAGACGTCAAAGTTACTGTCAATCATTTCTTTGTAAATAAATATAAGATGGCTGTCAACTTGTGAGATGTGTATGACCATGGCTGACTAAATAAAATACCTCTTGGCATTACATGTTGTGAGAACGACAATGGTTCTTGAATCCTGCCAGCAACTTACAGGACTTGCTGCAGGTTTGACATTCATACCAGATTCTTTTGAATTCCCGGTTCTTCTGGATCATTCTGATCATTTTCTCTGTGCACCCTCAGGTGGCAAGATAAACCTGAGCAACTTATACACATTTAAACCTTGTGAAAACTGACCTCACTTGCGCTTGTGCCAGGTGAAAAGCCCTCAGTCCACTCTGCTGGGTGGTTGGTGTTAGGAAGGGCATCCAGCCATAAAAACCTTGCCAAAACAGACACAGAAGTCTGGTGCAGGCTTCTGTTAAACCGTCCAACCCATGCCAGCATGGAAGACAGACGTTAAATGATGATGATGATATATACATACACATGCATGCACACACATACACATGCATACGTATCTACCTGCCTACCTATCTGTTTACCAAAATACATAGGTACATACATACATGTATGTACATATATGCACACCATATGTACATATATATGTATATACATACATATTTACGAAAGTGTGTATATATGTGTACATATATACACATGCATGCACATACATACATGCACATACATGCAGATAGACACAAAGTCTTGTAACTTGATTTGCTAAACGTAGGAAAAGGATAAAAAGGTTAAAACCAGTTTCCCAGTTTTTGCGGGATAAGGATAAAAGGATTAAAACCAATTTCCCAGTTTCTGTGGGATAAGAATAAAAAAGGTTAAAACCAGTTTCCCAGTTTCTGTGGGATAAGAATAAAAAGGTTAAAGCCAGTTTCCCAGTTTCTGTGGGATAAGAATAAAAAGGTTAAAGCCAGTTTCCCAGTTTCTGTGGGATAAGAATAAAAAGGTTAAAACCAGTTTCCCAGTTTCTGTGGGATAAGAATAAAAAGGTTAAA
>NC_068987.1:89648807-89650791 GCF_001194135.2 Octopus bimaculoides
GGATAAGAATAAAAAGGTTAAAACCAGTTTCCCAGTTTCTGTGGGATAAGAATAAAAAGGTTAAAACCAGTTTCCCAGTTTCTGTGGGATAAGAATAAAAAGGTTAAAACCAGTTTCCCAGTTTCTGTGGGATAAGGATAAAAAGGTTAAAACCAGTTTCTGTGGGATAAGAATTAAAAGGTTAAAACCAGTTTCCCAGTTTCTGTGGGATAAGAATAAAAAGGTTAAAGCCAGTTTCTCAGTTTCTGTGGCATATATATGTTCCCCACCTGAATGGAACACTGGTCCGTTGTAGAGTTTGTCATTTTTACCATCTGAGTGGACTAGAACATTGTGAAATGAAGTGTTTTGCTGAAGAAAACACCATGTCACCTCGGCCAGGAATTGAAACCACAATCTTACAATCATGAGCCTAACATCCTAACCACTAAGCTACGTGTCTCCACTTGCCAAACACAGATGCATAAAATAAGTACCAAAGTTAAAAATAAGTAATTACTAGCATTGATATAATTTACTAACTCCTTCCATGGTATTGCTCCAGCATGGCTCTGCTCAATGACCAAAACCAGTATGAGAATAAAAGAAAAGATTATCTGTATAATCTATATTATGGTTAGAAGTTTATAAACTTACACATCAACAATATTTTTATTTCTTTTCAGTGTATCAGGTTTGAAAGCATGATGTGTCATTTGGTAAGTTGTTGCATTTGGATTTTGAAGATTAAAAACTTCTTTATCTTGAGGAGTGAACTCATAAAGACTTTTTTGCTGCAGACCAGTGGGACAATCACTCTGAAAGCACAGAAGGAAGATTCAACATTAATTAATTTTATGCAGTATTTCGTGTTTGTGCTACATAAAAAGCACCTGTGTTGGTTCCACATAAAAAGCACCTGTGCTGATTGATGCCACATAAAAAGCACCTACTACTCACTGTAAAGTGGTTGGCATGAGGAAGTGCATCCAGCTGTAGAAACCTTGCCAAAACAGACAATTGGAGCTTGGTGCAATTCTCTGGATTGTCAGCTCCTGCCAAACCATCCAACCTATGCCAGCATGGAAAAAAGATGTTAAATGATGATGATGATGATGATGATTTCATTCCAAAAGTTTGCAAATAGTGATGAAAAGATTTTGAAAAATGCAACTGATTGACTGCATGATTAATCAAACAATTGATATAATCAATTGGTTAAGTAGTTAACCAATTGATAAATAATAAAGAAGTGAAATATAACCAGTGCATGTGTTTATTAATGACATAATGACTCTTCTGAAACCCAACAAAAATAGTGACAGACTATTTGAAATGTGAAGCTGTTTGGTAGTACATCATGAGTTGTTAAAGTAGATATTAATCTTTGAGAAAGTTAAAGAAAACTGAGATGTGAAAATTAATTAGACTTAAGGCACAAATGGATATTTGTAATAGATATAACTACAACATGTAATGCATTATATCATAACATCTTATGAAGTGGATGGGAACTTCCAGACATCATCATTATCATCATTTGAGTGTACAGGGTACTTTTTATATGGCACCAACACCTACAGGGTCACTAAGTCCTTTGCAAAAGCTGGGAGGTGGGATATTGCAAATGACTAATGTACAAATGTATTCTAGGAGTTAAGGGTTGAGGACATTGTGAAATGAAGTGTTTTGCTCAAGAAAACAACAAGTCACCTTGGTCAGGAATTGAAACCACAATCTTACGATCATGAGTCTAACATCCTAATCACTAAGCTACATGCCTCCATTTGCCAAACACAGATGCATAAAATAAATACCAA
The DNA here is from genome assembly GCF_001194135.2 of Octopus bimaculoides. NCBI lineage: Eukaryota > Metazoa > Mollusca > Cephalopoda > Octopoda > Octopodidae > Octopus > Octopus bimaculoides. The sequence goes on from NC_068987.1 coordinate 89,650,607, forward strand.
AGTTAAAAATAAGTAATTACTAGCATTGATATAATTTACTAACTCCTTCCATGGCATTGCTCCAGCATAGCACTGTTCAATGACCAAAACCAGTATGAGAATAAAAGAAAAGATTATCTGTATAATCTATATTATGGTTAGAAGTTTATAAACTTACACATCAACAATATTTTTATTTCTTTTCG
>NC_068987.1:89650801-89661570 GCF_001194135.2 Octopus bimaculoides
TATCTGTATAATCTATATTATGGTTAGAAGTTTATAAACTTACACATCAACAATATTTTTATTTCTTTTCGGTGTATCAGGTTTGAAAGCATGATGTGTCATTTGGTAAGTTGTTGCATTTGGATTTTGAAGATTAAAAACTTCTTTATCTTGAGGAGTGAACTCATAAAGACTTTTTTGCTGCAGACCAGCAGGACGGCCAAAATTCATCGCATAATTATTTATGATATGTATGGAGTATTTGTATGAAAGAAACAGTTGTGATAGAAATATTTGCAGTTGAGTAGGTAGAGGTAAGTCAAATAAGCTGAGTCTGAATGATAGGTGGGAAGAGGTAGTTTTTAGTTGTTACTCTTATTTACTAAAAGTTTATTGTTATTTCTAAATTCTAACCAGCTTGGATGAGTTTGTCTGTTTAGTTTTATAAAGGGATTTGTGAAATAACAAAGATATCATAAGATATCTTTAGAGACATCAGAAGATGGCAATGTGCTCTATGACTTTACAGGATGTAAAAAAACTTATATGTATTTTAGTTTATTAAATGTTTCTTTTATTTCTGTATTGTTTTACCTTCGTTTTATTTAATTCCTACTTAATATATCCCTATATTTCAATAAAATGAAGTATTAATTATTCCAGGTATAAAACAACTGCTCATGTACCAATGTCATGATAAAATGCATTAGATATACTTTGTAAAGTAGTTGTTTTAGGAAAGGCATCTTGCCATAGGAATAATGCCAATATATATGATGTATGTGCAATACATGGCCCCTTCACTCCAATAATGGGACTGCAACTCTGAATAACAACTAACTCTGACCGTAATGACCTGCCCTGTTCATGAAGAGTGGATGTAAAATGATAATGGTGATGATATAAAGAATGACTCTGAAGGCGTTACCCTAGAAGGACCATATGTTAAATGGTCATGAAGTAGAAAAGGTCGTTTTTTGAAGATATCATCAAATGCATAACTGTATCTTATTCCATCTGGGTTGCTGAATTCTTCTTTAGTCTCACTCATTTCATATTTCATTGTTAAAGGTCTTCTCCATCCTCCATCACCAAGCTTTAAAGGAATATTCAAATAAATATGACATTTAATTGAACACAACATACAGTATTAGATGACATATTAGATGCACTTTTTTTCACAAAATGTCTCTAAAGACCCACCTTATCTTATATCCCATACTGCACTAAAAACATTGTTTCCTGAATATATGCTGCTGTAATTCGGGGTGGGTAGATGCCTAATATCCTTGTGCATCTTTTAACATTGAAGAATTATATCATCATTTTTCGAAATGCAATTCATGGTGTCTGATTATATTGTGAGTTTTCTCTTGTAAATCAATTTTTGTGAATCCATGGATAGATCAAGAATTCATGTTGTTTATGAATATGAGTTGTGGAACTAATACATCCCAGACAACTGGAAACATCAATGAGCTGTTTGGTGAAGATGTGGCGAATGAGCGCACTGTACGTTGATGGTTTGAGAAGTTCTGGTCTGGTGACTTTACTCTTGAAAATCAGCCCCGTGGTAGGCCTGAGACCAAAGTGCATAATGGTGAGCTGGAAACTGTAGTGGAGGTGGATACATCTCAAACAATGGATGAGTTAGCAGCAAGGTTTGATGTTTCAATGTGTGTGTGTGTGTGTGGAGGGGGACAATAAAGAAAATAAATATCTGTAATATATGCTAATGTCAATTCCATTAACTCTACCCACTCAATTTACTTAATAACCTTTTACTTAAAGAATCAATCATTCAATTTTAGATACAATTGTTATTTATTAAAAAAAAAAAATACAATAAACGGAGTTGAAATGTTGACAGGAATAAAATCAATACAAACCTTTTCTGATAGGTCTTTTATGAAATTAGTGTTGTTTAAAGATGGTGATCTCAGATAGGCTGGATGAAGATAATCTTGGGAGATAAATTTTTCATTATGAACAATTCCTGTTGTTGTAGGATGTGTGTTGCTTCTGATTATCATGTCTGGCAACATTAAGCCCGGAGGAAGAGGATTAGTTATGTTTGCCTTAAGAGAGATATACGATAGATTATTAATTTATGCATGGTTCTTGACATAATTAAAATCAACAGATAGTTTCTTTTAATATATTTTAAATATGAAGTCATGACAATATGTACATACAAAAATGGCAAAGAGGATAAAGTAATAGACAAGTGTATGATTTATAAATAGTTCAAACCACATCCACATTTTGTCATTATATGTAGCAAGTATGTGATCCAACTCCATATACCTTCACATTGTTGTTAAAAAGAGTTCATTTGTGTTGCAGAAATATACTATCCTAACAGATTAATCTAATTTTCTTTGTGTTATGAAATACAGAGCTAAGATCTAAGTTTATCTTGATTATCATCATATACAGTGACATAATATAGAGTGACATGCATGCATGCATGCATTTATACATACCTACATACATACAGGTGTTAACACTGAAGATATCACCTATGTCATTAGCAGTTGTCCGAAAATGTCATCACAGTATTATTTACTGATGAGACATGATGCAGCTAGGAAACAGTATAATGAGATCCGTTGAAAGGATAACCCCGAAGACAAAGAAATAAGAACTCACAAGATGGTAGAAGCCATAGCCACTCATAATGAAAAGGAATACTGGGGAAATGTACCAGTGAAGACCTCAATAAAATGTAAGCACAACAGACCTGATATAATGGTTTGGGATAGAGAAGAGAAAATGTGTACAGTTGTGGAAATCAGCTGCCCAGTGGATGTTAATATAAAGCTGAATGAAGATCAATGAAAAAGAGAACACCTGTGTTGAACTATTGAGAAATTTGCAGCTACTCTATCCAGATTACAAGTTCAGGTTTATACCTGTAATTATTGGGGCCCTGGGATATGTAACTAACTGCCTAAATGCCAATTAGGCTTCTCAAAACCAGAAAGGAGAAAGCTAATTAAAAGACTACAGATCCAATCCATCACTGGAACTGTAAAAATCTGTAAAAAACTTTCCAGAAGTTTGTCATTTAAATGTATATGAGCATGTCTAGATATGCAACTATATCCATGGGAGTGCATACATGGGGCAGGACATACAAATCTGCACTTATACATACATACAACAAAAATACCCTGTTGTTGACATTGAAATTCCAATGAAGGAGCCTTGAAATCTAGGTTAGAAATTGGCTCTTTTTCTATTGGCAAGAAACCTTGAAATAAAACTAAACAATGACATAGATACATATAAACAAAAACAAAAAAAAAACAAACAATGCAGAAAGCATACATGATGTTTTAAGCTTTATAAAACATGATTGTTTCTTCAAATAACAGCTAGTATTACATAATAGTTGAAGCATTATATTATATAATCTTTTTAATTCATCTCATCAGTGTTGGTAAAAATACAATGAATGTTGTTAAATGCTGACACTGATAAAGTGAATTAACAAGATTATATAATATAATGTTTCAACCATTATGTAATCCTAGTTGTTATTTATTGAAACAATCATGTTTTTTAAAGCTTAAAATACCATGTGTTCTCTGTGGTTCATTAACAGTTATTAATGTGGCTCATATTTTGCACAGTAGCCTATCCTGTGGTTTGATGCCTCATATCATACCACCCTGTTATTGGTACATATATACATTCTATGCATATATACATATAGATATGGGGGGGGGGTGCTGAAAAGTTCCTGGCTTTGGGTAAAAGAAAATACAGAATTTCTTTATGATTTTATTCAACAGATTCCCTTCACTATGAAGGCGTATGGCTCAATGGTTAAAGCATTAGGCTCACAATCATGAGATAGTGAGTTCAATTTCTAGACTGGGTTGTGTGTTGTGTTCTTGAGCAAGACACTTTATTTCATGTTGCCTCAGTTTACTCAGCTGTACGAATGAGTTGCGACATTACCAGTACCAAGCTGTATTGGCCCCTTTGCCTTTCCCTTGAATAACATTGGTGACATGGCTGGTATGCATGGGTGACTGCTGATCTTCCATAAACAACCTCACCCACTCATACCTCAGAGGGGAACTTTTCTAGGTGCAATCCCATGGCCATTCATGACCGAAGGAGTTTTTACTCTTTACCCTATTCCCCACTCAGATTCACATACTTATGGCAGCAGCCCTTCAGTTTTCCAAAGCACTCGAAGAGAACTCGAAAGGTTGGGCCTCCAACCTGACCATTTGGGATACCCTTAAAGCCAGAACCCCTTCAGCACTCCCTGTATATGTGAGTATGTGTGTGCACGTTAGTATCAATCTAAAAGAATGAGTGTTCAACAATGGCATTGGTGGATAAATAATGGTGATGATGACTACAATGATGATGATGATAATGTCAGTAGAGATAACAGATGATGGAGATGATGGTCGAGATAATGGTGAAGAAAGTGGATGTTGATGTTGAAGATGTTGATCAGAATGATGGTGATGATAGAATTAATGATGGTTAATGGCTGCAATGGATCTCGTTATACTTGAAAGGAAAAAATTTGTATATGATTGTGATATGATAAATAGATATATGTAACAATTTTTACAAATATTTTTAAAGCATCTCAAAGAAAAACTTCGTAATTTATTTTTAATGAAAGCAATTAAATAGAGGTGATACAAGGAGAGAGAAGGGGAAGGAGAGAGAGAGTTGTAAGGAAAGAAATGGAAATAGAGTGTGCGAGTAAAGATGAAAAGTAGTAAAGGAAATAACAAGGAAGAGAGAGAACAGACAAAGAGAAAGCAATAAGATGTTAAAAAACATTGACTACTTTGCAATGTAAGATGTACAAAAAACATTATCTTGCAGTGAATTAAAATTAGTTTTCTGATTGAATCATGTAGTTGAAATCTTCATTAATTTAAGTCCTTGAAAACCACACATTGATAAAAATAAAATTGGAATTCTTAAGAATTTTCTAGATAGTGTCGACTTTAATAATTGCTTTCTTTCAGGAAAAGTTACAAATTCATAACCAATTAATAAGCAGCTTTCTTTATTATACTATTGATGTATAATATATGTATATCCCCTTTCCTCAAGTGTGTGTGTGTGTATTCATATACATACATAGATGTGTGTGTGTGTGTGTGTGTGTGTGTATATATATATATATATATATATAAACTAAACTCTCTTTCACTCCCTTTTCTTGTAGATGTGCTGAAAACCCCAAACCACCACCATAAGACAGTGTGACCCATTCTCCACCTGGGGGGGGGGTCTGTCAATCATGTTCTACATAACCTTACCCACAAGACCCAAATGCTATACTAGTGTAAAGTCGTTTCTTTTTCTTCAAAGAAAGAACTTTGCACTCCTCAAACTCTTTTGTTCTTGCAGTTCTTTGCCCAATGTGAAGATAAAGTCAAGACTACTGTGCTTGTGCGAGAATGCATGAGACTAGCAGAACAGGCAATGGAGTCTCCAGGTCTTGCAGTACCTTGTAACTTTGTATATGTCCAGGCCATAAAACATCATACCAAATGTTTACTTGAGATCATGTCCAGTATGACAGTTATGTTGTCACCTGCACCGGTTGCTTTGATTAGTTGGCAACCACCAACTTTGAAACTAGAGAGGAAGGTTATTTATTTCTTTTATGTCACATGTGAATGAAATGCAAACATGCTACTAACCAGACTCAATAGGGCAACTGGTAACATGTAACCCAATGCAATCTGTTGCACAGTTGGGTCATCAGTGACTAAATTGGTAACATTAACCCTTTTGATACCTACCTGGCTCTGGCTCTGTAGTACAAATGTCTTGTCATAAGTTTTGAATTAAAATTTTCCACCAAACCTTAGTCACAATTTATGTTCATAACACTAGCTGAATGATAACTAAGTTATTTTACTAAATTCTTTGTTATATTTAAAGTAATTGAAAGAAATACAGCGCATCTCCAAATAAATACAGTAACGAAAGGGTTAATGAGGAAATTGATTTTTGGACACCCTGTAGGATGGAAAAAAAAAAGACCTGTCAATAGGTTCATGAACTGAAAGGAATCAATGGTCATCCAAATATGTTTTCATATTCACGTTAAACATGTGTGTATATATGGTTGGCAACATGTATGTATATATGGTTAGCAACATCTTTGCATGTAATCGCCCCTCCCCCTCTCTCTCACACACACATATGTAATGAGTGGGTGGGTGGTTGTGTTTGTGGATGTGAGAATGAGTTTGTATGTGTATACGTGTCTTAGATTAAAATCCAAGTGGAAGTGTTGCCAAAATCAAGTTGAGACAGTTTCGCATTGAGAGGCGTGTCGAAAGAAGCAGTGGTTCCAGGTACAACAGTGAAAGAGCTCAAATTTTATTTTGGCCTAGTAAGGGGTGAAATAAAGTATTTTTGCTCTCGGGCGTTGAGAAATCTTGCTACACCCCTATTTGCTTTTTATCGCCCTGGAGTCAATAACACAATATAAATAGTAATATGAATGTATCTGGTACCGCATTAAAATAAACCGAAATCTTTCGTGTATAGGTATACTCACTTCAAAGTCAGAATCTGGAAAATATGTGCCTGGATGGTATCGTGTTGCAATTCCTGTAGATGTAAGATGTAAGTAAGTTCTGCGAGCGGATTGTACTGGTTGAAACATCGTAGCCATGATGTAAAGAGAAGCTTTCTTTATTGCCGAAATGCAAAACAATGAATTAGGAAGTGCTGAAATAAAGCAAGTAAACAGAGTGAAATTGACAAGTCTGTTTATATAAGGGAGATTACTCTTATTGCATAGTTACCACTTAGGAACCGGCCGTTCGTTTTTTAGGGCAGTTTCTCATACAAATAAATAGATAATTGAATAAGAGAAGGATTTGGCAAAAATCATGTTTTAACCTTTTTCTTACTGTATTGAATTTATAAATGAGCCAGCGGCTTCAGCCGTGTATTCAACATACCTGAAGAATAACATTTGAAGTAACGTTACCGAAATTTGAACTCTCATATTATTACGTAATTATTACAGTCGCTTAAATATCACAAGATATGACCTGTCCACCACTTTGCCACTTTAACAACGACAACAAACGGCGACAATAATCATTCCTTATTTTAGTAATACTTTTTATCTATACAATGATAAATAAAAGACTAGAGACATTTTTTAAAGTATAAATTAAGCTGCATGAAAAACCTAACCAAGAAGCAAACCGAAGCAAAGGCTACTTTCTTCTGCCAGAGTCCAACATTTGCCATGGCACCAGCAGACAAAATTGGAAAAGCTGAAAGAACTTTTTATCTACAAGGTTTGAAATTTTGGGCAAGTGGGCAGTCGATTACATCAATCCCATTGCTCATCTGGTATTTGTTTTATCGACCACGAAGGGATGAAAGGTAAAGTCGACCTCGGCAGTGTACATATTCTATATACCAGAGATTCTCAAACTTTTGGGGCCACCGCTCCCCGTCATGGCTATATAATACCTTCAGCGCCCCACCCCTATTTTTATGTATAAATAAATATTTTATAAAGTAGTTGTATGCTGTCAACTTAATGTGACAGTCCCATGAAGGGAATAATACTACCGCTATTTAGCCCTAGGAAGCAGCACCGCTTCCTGTCGGCCTTGACACATTTCCTGTGTCCTTATGTTTACAAGGGGGGGACAAGCACCTCTACTTAGCTAAGCCTGCATCCAGAGACATGTTTCTGAGTCTTTGCTCGTCATCAGTCTGGAGTAGCAATGACCTGTTAGTTGGAGATGCTTGCCAAGCTCTCGTAAACATATAATAATTCTAGTGAAACACATTCACTGATTTCAAAAATAGAAATAATACATTTCCAAATCTCTCAGAGAGATTTATGCAGTAGTAAGGACACAGGAAATGTGTCAAAACCGACAGGAAGCGGTGCTGCTTCTCAGGGCTAAATAGCAGTAGTATTATTCCCTTCATGGGACTGTCACATTAAGTTGACAGCATACAACTACTTTATCGCATCACTACTGCATAAATCCCTCTGAGAGATTTAGAAATGTATTATTTCTATTTTTGAAATCAGTAAATATTTTATATTTTACTAATTTATATATTCTATGAATCATATTTAATATAATATTATATAATTTGTGTACAATACTATAATAATATTAAAAATCCATAGCATCCCCCAACCCACTGCCTTCCTCCCAACGCCTACTTTTAAGAAGAAAGGTACTGGAGTCGATGTAATCGACCCCCTCCCCCCACACACCAATTGCTGGCCTTGTGCCAGAATGTGAAACTGATATTTATTATATTTTTAGTAATGAGTGAAGTGGGAAACTCAAACACTACCCTTGGCGGCACAAACTCAAGTTACACCGATGTTTTTACTGCGATAGAATGATGTGGAGAAATGAGAAGCTGTGAGTAGACTTCATGTCCTAGTCACAACTCACTGCAGCCTATTTCAGGCATGGGCATCTTTTTTGGAGAAGCGGGCCGCCCTACTAAAAAATTTAGAGGTAATTTTCCGTTAGACGTGCTCTTCAGAAAATCCCGCGGGCCGCAATTTGCCCATAGTTGGCCTGTTGTGTGTATGTGAGAAAAAGAGAGGAGAAGGAAAAGGGGAAAAGAGATGGGTTAGAGGAAGACAGGGAGAGAGTGTATGTATGAGAGAGAGTGTGTGTGTATGAGAGAGAGAGAGAGAGCATGTGTGTGTGTATGAAAGAGAGAGAGAGAGAGACTGTGTATGAGAGAAAGAGAGAGAGAGAGAGAGACTGTGTATGAGAGAAAGAGAGAGAGAGAGAGAGAGAGAGAGAAATTAATGGCTCAACACTGAGAGGGTGACTGGCAAAGCTGACCTCGGCTTCATTTTGAACTCAGAATGAATATACATTTGTCAAAAAGTGCTTTTTATTGTCGACAAAAGGCAAATAAAAATATAAGTCCAATGTCTCTCACCAAAGTGAAAATATCCCATAAACAGATACTCGTTTCCAGTTACCCAAGCAACCAAGTAAGAAAATTCGCGTCCATCCTTGTTTTATGGTTTTTTTTTTCTTCTTGCCAACATCATAATGTCGAAAATGAATATAATTCTATATTACTGAGATGAGGAAATTATATGATATACACTGTTTAGATTAGTCGGACTGTTTATATAATGAATTCTCGTATTAAATGTAACATTTTTACAGCTAAAACATCCCAGAGGCTTGTCTACCACAACTATGTCCCGCTTCCGATTTTATTGCCTCACAACTTTAAAAAAAAAAGTATGGATATCTTTTAATGAAATTTACTACAAATTCCTTTCAGATGGCACAGATTAAGATTATATCGGAATTTAAAGTAAAAAAATTATACTGGTGAGCGTACACGCTTACACACACGCACACACACACACACACACACACACGCACACACCACACACGAACGCACGCACGCACGCACGCACGCACGCACGCACGCTCGCACACGCACACGCACACATACACATACGCACACGCACGCACACACGAACGCGCGCAAGCACATGCATGTCAGTATGTATGTTTGTGCGACCACCAATTTTTCTTTCTCTTTTTATTATATTAAATTCCGGTGTAAATTGTTATCTACATCTGAAAATTGTTTGAAGAAAATTCCATTAAAACATATCCATTTTTCTGAAAGTTATGAGGAAACAAAGTCGGTGTGTATGGAGGCAAGGTACGTTTGCATCGGTATACTCAACACAGATATACTGTCTAAAGTGAGTTGGGAATTTGATCTTTCAACGGTTGATTTCAATCGAAAGATTGTGTGTTGTATGTGTGTGTGTATGTGTGTGTGTGTGTGTGTGCGTGCGTGCGTATGTGTGTGTATGTGCATGTAATGTGACTGTATGAATGTATGTTCTCTTCTAGTTTTAATTTGGAGTTTTCCTGTAAGGAAGGAATTGGTTTCTAATAAAAATACAAAGCTCCATCGTCGGAATGTAGATTAAAAACAATGTATGTATGTACGTACGTATGTATGTATGTATGAATGTATGTATGTGCGTACGTATGTATGTATGTATGTATGTATGTATATATGAATGTATGTATGTATGTATGTATGTATGTATATACACAAGACATGAAAGATTTACGAATATACACAACCATATGTCTATACGTTTATATGTTATAATCTACACAGAGATCTCAAAAAGATGTAGAGATAAATGCTTTTGGAAAATAAATCTCAAACTTTAATTTGTCCATGAATCTGCAATTAATCCCAATCCTTGTTATCTCTTTCCCATGCATAGCTTCATATGTTCTCAGAAGCCATTCACCCGCTCACTTTATCTTTACCATCTTGTACTGCAGAACACGAAGCCTTATTTAATGCTTCGTCTTCTATGAACGTCTGATTTTAAGGCTGATTATTTCAATCTTAGGATGTCTGATGATTCATTTCTTGCAGAAATATAGAAAGACTGTACCCTGTGTCACTCTAAAACAGGAACGGGCAACCATTTTCGAGATCTGACTTATCATCAGGCGGGCCGCACTATTTAAAAAAAATTCGAGATAATTTTTTGTTTGGTGTGTCACCCAGAAAGTCACTTGGGCCGCAATTTGCTCATTAACTGCTCTAAAATATAGCGGACATTGCTTTCATAAACCAAACAAATGAAGAACAAATGACAATTTTTGCCCACTCCCAGACTTTATTTTCCCACAACTTTCTGAAAAATTTATCATTTAAATGAAATTTTCTACCAATTCGTTTCAGATGGTGTAAATTATGATAATGTC
>NC_068987.1:89661992-89671007 GCF_001194135.2 Octopus bimaculoides
TATATATATTCACATTAAGTTCGAATATAATCGTAATCTACACCATCTGAAATATATTTATTGAAAATTTCATTGAAGGTATCCATTCTTCAGAAAGTTAGAAAGGAACGAAGTCGTTGGGGGAGGCACACATCTATAGTTATGCCGGTTAAATGAGGGTAGATGCAGATCTACTTATTCATCACCTGCATTAATTTATCAGGTTATAAAGGTAATTTACGAACGAACGCTTTTGCTTCATGAAACTGGGATGTGTCTTAGAACAACCATCAAATACTGTAGCTCTAATACTTCAATAATTTTTGTCCGTTTTCAATAATATATTCTCTTTGCAGTTTCCGTCGAGATCAACTTTGCCTTTCATCCTTTCGGGGGTCGATAGAGTAAAGTACCAGGTGAGCAGTCGGGTCGAGGTAATCGACCAGCTCCCTCCGCCAAAATTTCACTTATAGCAGAAAGAATATATTCTGAAGGCGGCGAGCTGGCAGAATCGTTAGCACGCCGGGCGGAATGCTTAACGGTATTTCGTCTGCCGTTACGTTCTGAGTTCAAATTCCGCCGAGGTCAACTTTGCCTTTCATCCTTTCAGGGTCGATAAATTAAGTACCAGTTACGCACTGGGGTCGATGTAATCGACTTAATCCCTTTGTCTGTCCTTGTTTGTCCCCTCTATGGTTAGCCCCTTGTGGGCAATAAAGAAATAAGAAAATATATTCTTTACAATTCTGTTATTCTATCTTCTTTGCTTACATCGTTAATACCTTTGAGTAAGGGTTATGTCTATCACTTAATCTGATTTCTCTTTATGCAAAGGCTTCTTACACATATCTCTCAACCAAGACATTCCGTAAAAATTCAGTGTAAAATAATTGCGACCATTTATAAAATCATATTAAAGTGATTTCATCTCTTCATTTATTAAATCAGCGGGTTGCGTTATTTCATGATTAAGCTAAAAAAAGATGACCGAGGTGAAAAACCATTGAAGGTGGCTTCTCTTGAACGACAAGGGCAGCATTTTTTGAGGGAAGGGGTTAATCGATAGCATCAACTACAGTACTTGACTGTTACTTTATTTTATCGATCCCGAGAGGATATCTTTGAACGTAAAGGACCGGAACAAATACGGCGAAGCTCCATCCAATCTGCTTTTCGCCTTAAGATATTTTACTATAATGGGATTTATTTTCTCTGCCCTTAATTACAAATCCTTCCAAAGTCGACGGGGTTTACAAAATAAGAGGCAGCATAATTCTGAAGTTAATTCATTTCATCACCATCAAAACTAGACATGTCCTTTGTCATGACAGATGGATTGTCAGATTACGGTGTTTAGTTTCATCCCTTTACGTTCTGAGTTCAAACCCTACCAATATCAACTTTGCTTTTTCATCTTTTGTGGGGTCGCTAAATTACAGTAGCAGTCAAGTACTGACATGAATGTACATTCCTACTATGTATCATAGCTGTGAATCGAATTATCACCGTAGACTAAGACTAATAATTAGTTTAGGACCCATTTAACTGTAAAGATCGTTATAAAATCTTAATATATGTAGACAATATTCGTGAATTATTTTTTTAATGTAGACTTTATTTCTAATGTTGTTGTTTAACCATAATTAAGTAAGTCTGTGATCAAAAGTGTTCCAACTTTGAAAAACTGTCTTTATTTATTTTTCAGTTTATTTATTGAGGAATATTATTTAATGCGTACTTTTTTTGAGATTGCAAAGTGTGTTATTAGGAAGATCTGGCTGGTGTTTTTAGAAGGTCGAGCGACAATGTAGAAAACCAGCCTCACACGATTTGCTCTGTTCTCTGCAGATGGTGGCGTGGTTGTTGGAGAAATAGAGAGAATCAGAGAAAGAGGGGGAGAATCAGAGAGAGAGGGGGGGATAATCAGATAGAGAGATAGAGAGAGAGGGGAGAGAGAAAAACTGAAAGAGAGAGAGGATGGAGGGTGTATGCGCGTAAGAAAAGTGTGTAAGACAGAATGTAAGAGAGAAAGAGGGTGAGAAGGAATACTGATTGCTGATTGGTCAGTTTAGTTTTCCAGTCGATCAAATAAAGTTTCAGGCATCGAACATCGATCTGTGATTTATTTTTGAAATAGAAACGTATCTCAATAGAAACGTCTCTCGAAATAATTGTTTTGTTTTTATCATTTAACAAGATGCCGAGAAAAGCTTTGAAAAGAAGTGCATCTCCGTCAGACAAAGAAGAAATGTCACCTGTCCTTGCTCAACATAGTTCGCCAGAAATCAGAGGTTCGAATCAGAATGTCTCTTCTTCCTCTAATTAATAGCTTTGAAATACTTTCTTTTTTAACTCTGATTATTTTGATACAGTAATTAAGTAATGTTCAATGAAATAAATTAAGTGCTTTCTTGTTTTAAGAGCAGTTTCTGGTTGTTAAAGATACGATGTCACTTCTCTGGTGACCAGACGACTTTTTCTTTCACGATTTCAAGAAAGAAATACTCGCAATCATTTCTGAACAAGAATCATTATTAGTGTTTCACGTAATCATTCCAATTGTTTCAATATTTTCCATACATATTTTGATTATTTCTCTTTCTTCAGTCAGAGTGTTACGTTCGGATGGGGCTTTTTACGTGCTAGCGGCATGGGGGAGCCAATCGGGCGGCACTGGCATCGACCCACGCATGAATGGTGCTTATTACGTACCACCAACACAGGTGCCAGTCAGGTGGCACTGGCATCGGCAACAACTACGATTTCTATATTGATTTCGATTTTACTTGACTCGACAAGTTTTCACAAGCACATTATATCGTCTGATGATTCAAGGGTACTTTTTTAAATGGGCCTGTTATGCGACACTGGTTTCGGCCAAGGCTATGATCTCACTTTACTTGCCGGGTCTTCTCAATCACAGCATATCTCGGTCTCTTGTCTGTGAGGCCCAACGTCTGAAGGTCATGCTTCACCACTTCATCCTATGTCTTCCTGGGTCTCCCTTTTCCATGGGTTCCTTCCACTTTTAGGGAGTGATACTTCTTCACACATCTCCCCTCATCCATTCACAACACATGACTATACTAGTGCAGTCGTCTCTCTTGCACACCATATCTGATGCTTCTTATGTCCAACTTTTCTCACAGAGCGCTTACACTCTTGTGTATGCACACTGACATAACATATCCAGCGGATCATACTAGCTATACTATGCTGCAAGACTAGCCTGAGCCTAAGCACTCTATCACACACCCTGACTACCTCTATGACCTTATCCACCCATTTCTCTGCAAGGAGTATGCCTACACCCCCTACTCTGTCACTGTTACCTTCCCTGAAGATTTTATACCTATATCGAAATCGAACCAAATTCGACGACTGACACCCATGCCAACATTTCCTTCATCGGACACTAAACTCTGCTTGCAATGACCTGTTGGGGCAAGTGAAATCAAAATTGAAATTGAACCAAATTCAATGACTGGCACCCGTGCCAGTGGAGTGCTAACAGCATCGTCCGAGCGTGATCATTGCTAGAGCTGCTGTCTGGCTTCCGTGCTGATGGCACGTAAAGAGCACCATTTGAGTGTGATCATTACCAGCGTTGCCTTACTGGCACTTGTGCTGGTGGCACATGAAAAAACATTCGAGTGAGGTTGTTGCCAGTGCTGCTGGACTGGTTCCTGTGCAGGTGGCACGTAAAAAACACTATTTGAGTGTGGCCGTTGCCAGTATCGCCTGACTGGCCTTCGTGCCAGTGGCACGTAAAAGTACTCACTACACTCTCAGAGTGGTTGGCGTTAGGAAGGGCATTCAGCTGTGGAAACTCTGCCAAATCAGATTGGAGCCTAGTGCAGCCATCTGGTTCACAGTCCTCAGTCAAATAGTCCAACCCATGCTAGCATGGAAAGCAGACGTTAAACGATGAAGAAGATGTGCTTTGCCTGCGAGCACCCTGGCTGAAGTTCCTCTCTACCTTACCTCTTATATGCAGCATACATCAATGTCTCCATTCAAGCATCTCTACAATCTCACTAGATCTACCTGTCAATGTGCCTACATTGACAATGCTAACTCTAGTCTAAATGTTTAGCTTTCACTAGCAAAATGGATGAGTAGATAAGATAGTTGGATTACCAACCTAGTTGTGAGTTCATTTTCTAATGGAGGAATTTTGATGAATGTCTTGGCCAAAGATTTATTTTTACATCATCTCAGTTTTTCTTGCTAGAGAACACCAACAGTATTGGAAATACATTTCCCATCTGTTTTAACACTTCAATCACCGACTGGATCCTTGTATTTAGCAAAAGATAGACTGACTTAGCTTTTAGTTACTATTTTATGATTGTATTCTTTTCCTTTTGTCATTTCAAATTAACATCTGAGATGGTGAACGGCACTGATTGAGTTATTTTCTGGCTGAATTCTTTTAGATGAAGAGTCACCAAATCTGCTAAGTGTGAGCAAGAAAAAAGAGAACAAAGGAGTTAACGATGAAGAATTTGGGTACACCTCTATTGATATTATTTTGACATTCTCCTTAAAAATTTGAATGTTTTTCTCTCTTGTGTGAACATCATATCTATGTAGCAAGATATTCCTTTCTCTTTCACTCATTAAAAAAAGTAATTATATTGTCCAACCCATGCTAGCATGGAAAGCGGACATTAAACGATGATGATGATGATATGTATTTGTATTACAAGAACATGAGATGGCTCAGAATTAACTAATGTTTTGTAAGCATTTATGTAAATCTCTAAAAGGTAACCCCCGCTCTCATTGCCCATCAAGAAATGAAAGTTTTTCCAGTTTATTACTTCAAAAGTTCAGAAGTCTGACACTGCTTAGAACTGAAAAAGGGTAATGTTTAGCATAGTTAACAGTTCAACTTCCAATATTCATTGAACTAAACAACTAATGATATCATTAAAGCAGATACAGTTTAATTAATTTCTCAGACTCTTGAACTTCTAGAATAATTTCCAGATATGTTTGCATATAATGAATTAAATGTAGATTATATATGACATGATCTCAAGTGTATGCAAATAACAATGCATGGATTTGTTGGACGATTGAAACTGAACCAAGTTTGATGACTGGCACCCGTGCCAGTGGAGTGCTAACAGCACCATCCGAGCAGGATCACTGCCAGAGCAGCGGTCTCGCTCCCGTGCTGGTAGCACATAAAAAGCATCATTTGAGCGTGATCGTTTCCAGCTTCGCCTTACTGGCACTTGTGCCAGTGGCATGTGAACAAAACATTAGCTGACTCCTGTGCAGGTGGCACATAAAAAACACCATTTGAGCGTGGCTGTTGCCAGTACCGCTTGGACTGGCCATCGTTCCGGTGGCACGTAAAAGGCACCCACTACACTCTCAGAGTGGTTAGCATTAGGAAGGGCATCCAGCTGTAGAAACTCTGCCAAATCAGATTGGAACCTGGTGTAGCCATCTGCTTTGCCAGTCCCCAGTCAGATCATCCAACCCATTATAGCATGGAAGGCGGACATTAAATGATGATGATGATATTAGCTGGAATGTTGTATAAAACCTTTACCAATTCTTCTATCCATCTAACTCAAGCCATCTTAAAGTAATGTTAGATGAAAATATACTGAAATAAAGGAAAATGATAGGAATCAGTAGGTTTCGATATCTTTGATATTAATTTAATAGATTTAATGTGACTAGAAGTATTGCTAGAGTTTGGCCTTTACCAGAAAGAGGAAATAATATAGCTCTGTTATAAAATGTTGAATTATGTAGGATGTCTTCCATAAGTTTACATGCCATTTTCCTTTTTAACATTTTAATAAATAATTTTCACAGTTTTGAAATGAAGAAAATGCTGGAATCCTTTGAAGGTAAGCCTCATTTATTTCCAAGTTTTGTCTTTTATGACTCAAATTATTCCTCCTCCTGCTGTTGTTCCTTCCCTCTCCCACTACCATCATCACCATTATTATTGTAGGGGTGGTAAGGTAGCGAGCTGGCAGAATCGTTTGCACTCCAGGTGAACTGCTTAACGGTATTTCACCCATTGCTACGTTGTGTTCAAATTCCACTGAGGTCAACTTTGCCTTTCATCCTTTTGGGGTCAATAAATTAAGTACCAGTGAAACTCTGGGGTTGATGTAATTGACTAGTCCGCTCTCCAACGATTTCAGGCCTTGTGCCTATACTAGAAAAAATTATTGTAGGGGTGGTGAAGAGTAAGATACATAAGAGAGCTACAGTAAGTGGGGCATGATCTATTACTTTCAATTTCTAGAAATCAACATAACCAAAACCATTTTAACATAAGTCACATATTGATTCACCTGCAAGTGAAAACTCGGTATTATTGGTATCTTGTTCCACTTGAAAAATGATTTTTCCTGACATTCCATGAACACATATTTGATTCTTATGAATTGTCATCTAACTTTATGATAGTTGTAGAGTCATCTACATATATTCTTTAAGGAAGATCATGTTGCTTGCATGCAATAGTTCTTGAATATCATTGAGAAAATATACATAATTTATCATATTAACAAGTGCTGCTTCCATTGGCTTGAATTTATTTAATTAACAATGTTTGAGTGAAAGGTAGAAATTTTGAATTTTGGCCATAGTGGGATGTGTAGCAAAAGGTGTTGTTCGTGAGGCAGATGAAGATAGGCGTGTTGGATGACATCAAAGGAAAAACAATGAGGTAAGCATCGGACTGTAGTTTAAATAATTTATTTGATCAACTCTTGCATTTATGTGTTGGATATACAAAGTTTGATTCACAATATCAATGAAGGCCTCTACATGAACTTACCAACTGCTTCGAGATGTGAAAGTAAAAAAGAAACAACAGAAGAAATAGTGTGTTGACGTGATGAGGTGGTACAAGGCATGTTTTGTGTCTGTGTGTGGTCAAGTCTGTTGTCTTTCTGTCCTGTCTGTTTGTGTTCTGCTACTGTGTTGTGTCGTTCATGCTATGTGGCTCTCTGTTGGCTGCTTGACTGTCGCAAACTGTCTGCTCATCTGATCTGTCATGTGTCTAACTGTATTTATAATCGTCATCCTAGCGAGAAGAACAGACACACCATAAGAATAATTTCATCCTATCTAGGTCCAGTTGAACCTTCAGTGACACAGCTCGAGTTAGAGGTTGAATGGAAATCCATCCATCACTTTTTGACAGGACAGAGAAATTCCTCTCACGCCTGTTCGGCCAGTGGTAGATCAGGCGAGCAAGAATCCTTAGATTTGATTTCGAATCTCAGCTCGGAAAATGAAATGTTAGTTTTTACACAACTGTGGGCTACATCATATCGACCTGATATGGCACGTGTCAAAACAGTCCACTACAGGCCCTAAGGTTTTTTTTCCATGATTAAAAATATTAACATTTTAAAACTTTTAATACTTTTTATGTAAAAACAATTTTTTAATAAGTTATAAATGGTAAAAGAATGATCTCTTTTAACCATCTCTTTCTTTTGATGTGAAATTTGTTATTTGTTCTTTCTATAGGAATTTTGAAGGTAGCTTATTTTTTATAATAAAGTTTCTATTTTATTATATAATAAACACTTTTTGGTATTTATATCACATGATGCTGCATTAATGTGAGAAACCAGTGATATTTCAAAGTTTGATTGATTCCTTTGTTAGTTGACATAACCAAAACTTTGGCAAATAAACGCAAACGCCTGGAAAGTTTTACTCAAAATAAAATGAAAAACAGTAACAAGAAGATTGATGAAATATGGAAAATGCAACAAACTGAAAGGTATTGGCATTTGATTTGTTTAATTTTTTTTTTCATTTTTAAAGATTAATAGACAATTATAGACTCTAATTGCATTACATCATCGTCATCGTTTAACGTCCGCTTTCCATGCTAGCATGGGTTGGACGATTTGACTGAGGACTGGTGAACCAGATGGCTACACCAGGCTCCAATCTGATCTGGCAGAGTTTCTACAGCTGCATGCCCTTCCTAACGTCAACCACTCAGAGTGTAGTGGGTGCTTTTACGTGCCACCGGTCCGAAGGCCAGTCAGGCAGTACTGGCAATGGCCATGCTCAAAATGGTGTATTTTATGTACCACCTGCACAAAAGCCAGTCCAGCGTCACTGGCAACGATCTCGCTCGAAAGTCTTTCCACATGCCACCGGCACAAGTGCCAGGAAGGCGCGCTGGGCACAGGTGCCATATAGTAATCCCTTGACTATTGCGGATGTTACGTTCCAAAGCCCCCCGCGAAGTAGAAACAGTGCTGTATATTTTTTTAGTTTTATAATTTGTATATATTTATTTTATTCATCATCGTTGTCGTTTAACATCTGCTTTCCCTGCTGGCATGGGTTCGACGGTTTGACTGAGGACTGGTGTGCCAGAAGGCTGCACTAGACTCGATCTAATGTGGTAAATGCAAAACAACACCATGGAAGAATTGATGTAAGCTTAAATAATAAACCGCGATAGGTGAACTGCAATATGGCAAGGGATTACCATATATATATATATATAATATACATATAAAAATCTCTACATTCCATCTGATGACATAATGAATGAATATTTTTAGATCAAACTTATCCAACATGTTATAAGTTACTCCATGTCTACATTGCAGTTGTTCTGAAGGTTTGTGTCTGTGAAATGGTATTGTTCTGTGCATTACTGTCATTATCTGTCCATTTTCCATGTTGGCACAGGCTGGATGGTTTGACAGATGCTGGCATGTCATATTTTAGAGAATTTCATACTCTTGTTCAAATTACTTTTAATTCAATTGCATCAAATAACTAAGCTTTGACTCCCATTTCCAGTTCCCTAACCCATTATACCCTGTTAGGTAATGTGTGCCACTTAAAAAGCATCCAGTCCACATTGTAAAGTGGTTGGCATTTGGAAAGGCATCCAGCTGTAAAAACCTTGCCAAACTGACCTTACCTGTGCTTGGGCCACGTAAAAAGCACTAAGTCCACTCTGCTGGGTGATTGGTGTTAGGAAGGGCATCTAGCTGTAAAAATCCTGCC
>NC_068987.1:89671197-89679476 GCF_001194135.2 Octopus bimaculoides
TGTGCCACTTAAAAAGCATCCAGTCCACATTGTAAAGTGGTTGGCATTTGGAAAGGCATCCAGCTGTAAAAACCTTGCCAAACTGACCTTACCTGTGCTTGGGCCACGTAAAAAGCACTAAGTCCACTCTGCTGGGTGATTGGTGTTAGGAAGGGCATCTAGCTGTAAAAATCCTGCCAAAACCGACACAAAAGTCAAGTGCAGGCTTCTGCTTGGTCAGCTCCTGTGAAACCATCCCACCCATTCCAGCATGGAAGGTGGATGTTAAATGATGATTATGATGTTGATTTACACATATTTTTAATCCATAGACATGTATTACAATCTTATTCTTATAATGATATTTCTGTTGTTAAAATGTAGGCAGAAGCTGTATGATGACTATTGTAATCAAATGAACATTATTCTACAACAATGGGATGTTGATTTGAACAAATCAAAAGAACAAGAAGAAAAACTACTGGTAAGAAATGCAAGATTAAATTTCCTTAACAAATGTATCTTTAATAACTGAACTTACTAAAGATGTTAGACTTCTTTCCATAGGTAATAGATTCAAGAAATACTGGGACATGCACCTTGAGTAAGATACTTTCATCTATCTAGATACCATTTCCTTATCAAATAGAAAAGATTAGAGGCAGCAGCCAATAATTCCAATCTATTCCTGCTAAGATGCCACAGCATTTATAATAAAACTAGGGCCAACATATAATTTGCAAACAAGACAAAAGAATCACCTATTGACAAATTGGTTTAGGATTATTAACTTTAGATAAATAACTTAGCATTATTTAACTCTGTATCAGTTGTTGGAGTGTGTATTTTTATAGTTGGATATGCTTAATACTAACAACCCAACCATGAAACTTCTTTTCAGTTTGGGTGAATGAAATAAACAGAATGACACGTAAAATACACCATTTCGAGCATGGCCGTTGATCGTTACCAACGTTACCTCCCTGGCACGTGAAAAGACATTCGAGCGAGATCGTTGCCAGTGCCGATGGACTGGCTCCTGTGCAGGTGGCACGTAAAACACACCATTTCGAGCGTGGCCGTCACCAGTTCCGCCTGACTGGCCCTTGTGCTGGTGGCACATAAAACACCCACTACACTCTCGGAGTGATTGGTGTTAGGAAGGGCATCCAGCTGTAGAAACTCTGCCAAATCAGATTGGAGCCTGGTGTCACCTCCTGGTCCACCAGTCCTCAGTCAAATCGTCCAACCCATGCTAGCATGGAAAGCGGACGTTAAATGACGATGATGATGATGATGATGAAATGATTTGTATATTACAAAGTACAGGTCTAAATCAAGAATCCAATAGCTTATAACATTTTACTATTCAGTCACTGCATGCTTTGGCAGAATTAAAAATTAAGATCTTTTGTTTTAAGAGTCGGTAGACTACAGAATGAGACAATTTGGCACAGCTGTTTGGATGCAGATGATTTGACAAAGCTAATTGGACATTCAGCCCATTCTGGTGACTAACAATGGAAACACACACTTGTACAGAAATAGACACATAGTGATAGAAAGAGCGGGAGGGAGAGAATGAGAGAAACATTAAAATATCTAATTTCAAATGAAGTCTGCAGTAAATCAGTAATACCAGGTAAGTGGTGCCAAAACAGCTCATACTTGGGTAGATGTGATCCTGGAACATGTCAAGAGCATATTTTTACTATTTTTTAGCTTTTTTTTTTCTTTTTTTCGACAGGCTGTCTTTAAACAGCACCAGAAGTTGTGTCAGCAGAACTCTTTAATTCAACAACAAAAGCTGATGACTCTTCATGAACTCCACGAACAATTTTGTAAGGTAACTTATTGATAGTCTTTTATTTTGCTTTTCAGTGTGATTTTTGGCCATTATTTCTGGCAACTGCAAAGAGTCTGTTGGCTGATAGCTTTTATAATGTTAAACAAACTTAACAACATGTTTACATATTAAAAATCTAACGTTATTATCCATTTAATAGCAAAATTCAAATATCAATCCCTTGTTAGGCAACATGAGACCAGGGACAGTCTCTGATGGGTTGATATCAAAATTGTAAAATCCAAGTGCAACCGTGTTGTTACATTAGTTTCCACATGGCATTACCGGGTTTCTATTGTCACAGACAGAATTATAACTAAAATTATTTTTAGGGGTTGAAAGAATTGGAAAGAAACCACCAAGAACAACAATCAACAGTACTGTCAGAGTTAAAGAAAGAAATGGCTTTGTTACAGAAGAGAATATTAATGGATACAGTAAGTAGACATCTTTCTTATCTCCGACATTATTTTCTGATAGTGAATTGGGAAAACTGAACATTTACAAATCTTCTCATCATTGATGTTTGGTCTCTTTCCTAGTCTTAACTGCTCTTTCATAGTGCAGTTGGTATTAAAACTCATAATTGTATGTCTGTCCAGGTCTGAATGAAACTCATAATTCTGGCTCTTTTATATAAGAATGTGCTTTTAATTGTATAATTTCTGTATAAGTGGGCTGATAACATAGTTTGTGAAGTTATTTCTTAACAAGACCACAATAGCATGAAACAGTCTATGTTAATGTTTATAGCGATGATTAATACTATGTAGTCATTTATCTCATCTATTTAACTGTATACCACTGCTTGTGTTGTATTTGCAAAAAAAGAAGAAAAAAAATTTAATTTCTTATAAATAAATATAAAGATATCTTGTTTACATCATAAGAATTTAGAAACTTTGAGAGATGTGAAATAATTCATTTTCAATGGTTGAACTCGAAGCTTCTAAGAAAAGAGAAAATATATTTAATATCGATCTGTGGAGACCAGTAAGTGTTTTAAGGGCTGGGGGTTCAATAAAAGGTTACATTCATGAAGATTGACTGTAATTTAAATGTTATAATACTCAACAAATGGCAACGACTTGGTGTTGTGGCACAATGTGCTGTCCTTTTTGTTTTTCTAGACATTATGATATAGTTTAAGGAAGATTTGGTTGCTATTATCTCGCAGGTTGATAGACCATGTGAAGGTTTTGTGTGTGCTGTTCTTATAGAGACAGCCATGGTTTCTATGGCTGGATGCCCTTCTTAATGCCAACCACTCTGAGGGTGTAATGGGTGCTTTTATGTGCCATTTGAGTGACACTGGTATCTGCCACAACTGCGATTTTGGTTGACTTGATGGGTCTTCTCAAGCATGACATAATGCTAGAGGTCTTGGTCATTGCCTCCGTGAGGCCCAACACTCGAAAGGGGCTCAACCATTTTGCCTCTGTGAGGCTCAATGCTTGAAAGGTGCTTCAGTGGTCTCAGTCATTGCCTCCCTGTGGCCCAACACCCGAAAGGAGTTCAGCCACTTTTTCCCCGTGAAGCCCAATGCTCAAAAGGTGCCTCTTTATGTGCCAGTTACATGACACCAGCATCAATTAATTTCTAAAAAAGAAAAAAAAAAATTGTAATTTTTACCATCAAGGAAAACTAGACCAGAAGTACACTTTTAAAAGTAATATAGTGAAAATTTTAAAAATCTTAATTGATTGGAAGAAATTTAACAATATCTAACTTCAGAAACTTCAAAGAGGTGTTTTCGTCCAATGGTACAACATCTGTCATGTTTATAGAAAATTTGGGTTTGAGTCCCACAGGCAGCTTTTGACTTTTCCATCCAAGGATTTTTTTTTAATCCAGTATTTACAGGCTATTATTTATAGCTTCATCAACCATTAAAGAATGAATTATAATGATACATAACACTAATGCATTTATTATAATGATATAATTCTTTCTTTCCTGCAGCAACAACAAGAAATGGCTAACGTTCGCAAATCTCTTCAGTCTATGCTGTTTTGATGTATTGAGTAAAACAGTGCCCTAAACATTGAATTAACTGTTTCATTAAATTAACTGTTCATTCCACTTTTGTTCATTATAATCATCCTTCTAATATTATATATTTTATTCAATAGAATTAAATATATTACCGCAATGATTTGAGTGTATTTATTCTCAGTGTTACTCTGTTGTGAGTGAAGAAATATTACAATATAAAGGACTTCACACCTTTGAACATTTTATATCATCGCTGTATTCTGGCTTCAACTCACACTTTGGTCAGCTTTAACTTTCATCCCACAAGGCTCAATAAAATGAACATCAAAAACGGAGAAGGGAAAGATGTTCTTTGCTCTCTGGCTGAGTTCAAAAGGTAAAAAGAACAACTCTTGTTTGAGCTGTTGAATGAAAAGACATGAGATCAGTGGCTTGTTTTAGTGGCTCCCATCGGGTTGGCTAATGCAGATATGTTCTTGACACATGGATCAGTTTAGATCTGTATAACTACTCAGCTTAAGACACTCGGTACAATAACTGTATGTTGAAACCATTCACATAGGTTGAAGAAATCCACAATTACTGGATAATTGGGTAAATTTGACAGTTTGCATAAAAAAAAATTAAAAAAAACAAAAAAAAAAAACAATATCCCATCCAAAAATAAAAATATTCTAAAAATCAAAAAAATATCAACTAGATAACAATTTACTCTAAGTAGCCAGTCTCAGCTTCCACTATGGCTCCAGAACTTGGCGTGTGCGTTTCTCACAATATTCCTGGGGAGTATATCAAATACCTCCTTGAACTTGGTCAACATTTTGGCTTTGGTGTTGCAGGCAGAGCAGTGGGTGTCTCTCTCTCAATCACACCCCACATATAGTAATCCATGGGATTACAAATAGGGGAATTAGGAGGCTAGAAATAGGTGAAGTCATACAAATTCTCTGGCAACCAGGTTTGACTCTTTCCAGTGGTATGGCAAGGAGCCAAATCCTACTGACACACATATGACCTTCCAGCAGCTTCAAATAGCCATCTGAATTGAGCTAAGATGTAGGATAGCATGATGTCACCGTCACTGGAGACACACCCAAGGACCATCTCCCTGCTGGGAGTCTCCACTGCAGCCATCCATGTCATGTCTTACATTCTTCACAGTGTTCACAGAACATTGAGCAACAGTCATGATGGTGTTTATATACCAAGTACAAATCATCATGATACAGGTAACTCTTTTCCAATATTCAGATGACTTCCCATCCTCCTGCTAACTTTTTCTCAACCACAACTTATCTTTGTTCTCCAATATCTCTGGCTGTTCATTAACAAACACATCAAGCTGTTCCTATAAAAAAGCAAGCATTAAAAATCATCAAATTTAGCCCAAACACCCAGTGTATTTTATTTGGGGTGACAATATTTTTAGACCCAGTAATATATGCATTTTCTTACCTGGTAGCTATCTAGCTCGCACCAGTTTCACATTTACTTTCAATAGTGCAACTTATGTTGATAAAGGACAAAGCAAAGAAGCTTAACCTAAGCCTAAATATCCAAATATAGTTTAATAATGTAGTCTTATTATCAATACTGATAAGATGAAAATACTTGTTATGAATAGTGGTACTTGTCACATTAGCTGAAGTACAAGTAATTAAAGGTTACTGTATTAAAATAAGCTATATCAGGCACCACTAAATATCGTGAATAGAACAGGTTTAGCCTCCTCAGCTTTTTGTCTCCTTAATTGGTATGTTTAGAGACAACAGAACATTGGATTCATTATTGTTCACTTCTTTATGCATTTGTGGTTTGAAAGGAGTTTATTGAGGTAGATTTTCTATGGCTAGATACCCTCCATGTTCAAAGTAAGGTAATTCTTTACTTCATGCCAGACACATGTTCTCACAGAATACTGGAAATGGATGACACTGCTTGTATGACAGTGGCACTTATTTACAACTATTGTTGTACAATGTCAAGACATGGAGACATCAACACATACGTACAATAGGTGTTTTTCACATTATTTACATTTGATGGATATTTGTCCTCATCTTGTTTGTTGTTAACACAGTGTTTCGGCTGGTATACCCTCCAGCCTTCATCAGGTGTCTTGTTATGGTATTCCGAGTTCGATTCCAGGCAGTGACCTGAATAATAATACTTCCTAAGGTATTTTTTGATGTTATTATTATTATTATTATTCAGGTCATTGCCTGGAATCTAACTCGGAATACCCATAAGACACCTGATGAAGGCTGGAAGGTATATCAGCTGAAATGTTGTATTAACAAGATGAGGACAAATATCCGTCAAATGTAAATAATGTAAATAATTCCTCATCTCTTAAATATAGAACTGTATTAGGTTTTTTTTCAGTTTCCATTTTATCAAATCATTTGGTCAAGGTGCCATGCAACAGGATTGAACCTGAGACCATTGGTTGGGAACTTCTTAACAAGGCCATACCTATGATTATGCTTCCAAAACCAGTGTGATACTATAACAAGGAAATAACTCCAGAGTGAATTGGTTAAAACAGAAGTCTTTCAAATGGGATACCTTTGTTGAATTGCCTGAGATGAACCATATGCAGAATAACTATTTTTGAAAAAGCAGTAACATTAGTATGGCCATGCGAGTCAAATGATTCAGGGTTGCAATGTACACTATTTGCATGAATCTAGTTACAAGAATGCAACGAACACAAAAGAGTTCTGATCACTTGTTTTCGATAATAGTTGTGTATAGAATTACTAATTCATGCTTAGCTTTTGCTTCAAATGTTTTCTCTCATTATCATTTAACATCTGTCTTCTTTGCTGGCATGGGTTGGATGGTTTGACAGGAGCTGACAAACAGGAGAGCTGCACCAGGCTCAAGTCATCTGTTTACACTTGGTTTCTACAGCTGGAAGCTCTTCCTAATGCCAACCAATTTACAGTGTGCTGGGGCTTTTTACATGGCACAGCCACAATAGGACAGATGGTGATTTGGCTGAATAATTAGAGTTGGACAGAATCATCATCATCGTCGTTTAATGTCTGCTTTCCATGCTAGCATGGGTTGGACGATTTGACTGAGGACAGGTGGACCAGGAGGCAACACCAGGGTCCGATCTGATTTGGCAGAGTTTCTACAGCTGGATGCCCTTCCTAACGCCAACCACTCCTGGCACAAGGTCAACTTAGCCTTTCATCCTTTTGGGATCAATAAAATATCAGTCCCAAGACAGTGGGTTAACAGGATTATCAGAGCATTGGACAAGATGCTTTGTGATACCTGCTCTATCTCTTTGAGTTCTCAGTTCAAATTCTGCATGGTGCTGATGGTGAAGGTTAATCATTTGATCACAAGAGCACACTTTCAGCCTACATCTGGCCAGCATAGACAGGCAGGCCTACAACCAGCTGAATAGAAACAGGGGACAAACAGATTAAGGTAAAAACATATTCATTACACACCCACATATTCATATCTCAACATGTAACTATGACTCTATTTTCCCAGTGGTATACGTCTGTTAGATACGGATCAGGCCACCAGAACACAATTCATGCGTTGATATTTTTTGCTTTTAGTTTCTTTCTGTGATCAGTTTTAATAATACTTTGAATAGTGAGTGTTTAGAATTGGTCTGAAAGTATTGTTTAAATATCTTATTTTTGTTTCAGTCATTAGACTGTGGCCATGCTGGGGCATTGCCTTGAAGAATTCTACTCAAATGAATTGACCTCAGTACTTATTTCTTTAAAGCTTGGTACATAGTCTATTGGACTCTTTTGCCAAACTGCTAAGTTACAGGTATGTAAACACCAACACTGGTTGTCAGGCAGTGGGTAAGGACAAATACAGACACCCACATAGATTTAGATATTAATTTAGGCAAGTTAAGCTTCAGGAACCAAAAAAAAAAGATTTTTCACTAACAAAAAATACATTTAAAGAGTCAAATAATTTATTATATAAATACAAAATTTTGTACATTCTTATCTTCCACCACCTCCACCACCACCTTGAGGATCAGAATTAGATGCTAACATCAACACAATCACAAATGGAACAATGTACATCCACTGAAAAAAAGTAAAAGAAAGAAAGGTATTTATTAATCAGTTTAATGTAGATGAAAGACTCATCATTTAATGTCTTTTCCATTACTGGCAGGCTTTGCACAGATGCCTTTCCTAATGCCAAAGATTCTTTTGCCCTTTGCTTGTTTCAGTCATCACACAACAGCCATGCTGGGGCACTGCCTTAAAGAATTTTTAGTTGACTGAACTGACCCCAGTACGTTTTTTTTTAAAGCCTGGTACTTATTCTTTCAGTCTCTTTTGCTGAACCGCTATGTTAAGTTATGGAGATGTAAACACACCAACACTGGTTGTCAAGCAACACTGGTGGGGACAAACACACACTATGTGTGTGTTTATATATATATATATATATATAT
>NC_068987.1:89685804-89692909 GCF_001194135.2 Octopus bimaculoides
ATATATACATATATATATACATATATATATACATACATATATATACATATATATATACATACATATATATACATATATATATACATATATATATACATACATATATATACATATATATATATATATATATATATATATAGATATCATCATCATCGTTTAATGTCCACTTTCCATGCTACCATGGGAGGACTGGCGAACTGGATGGCTACACCAGGCTTCAATCTGATCTGGCAGAGTTTGTACAGCTGGATGCCCTTCTTAACGCCAACCACTCCGAGAGTGTAGTGGGTGCTTTTACGTGCTACCAGCACGAGGGCCAGTCAGGCGGTACTGACAATGGCCACGCTCAAAATGGTGTTTTTTATGTGCCACTTGTACAGGAGCCAGTCTAGCGGTACTGGCATCGACCTCGCTCGAATGTTTTCTAAACATGCCACCAGCACAAGTGCCAGTAAGGCGACGCTGGTAACGATCACGCTCAAATGGTGCTATTTACGTGCCACAGGCATGGAAGTCAGACAGCTGCTCTGGCAATGATCATGCTCGGACAGTGTTGTTAGTGCTCCACTGGCACATCGAATATGGTTCACTTACGATTTCAATTCATGTTTCACATATTAACAGCCAACAAAAACAGTAATACTTAGACTTCCTAGACATCTGATTAAAAGAGTTAAAATGTGTGTTTAAAAAAAAAAAAAAAACCTCAAGAAACATACACACATAAATTAATCCACAGCTACAAACATACATGCTGCTGCTAAGCTGATCATAAAAAAAAAGTAGATGAACTTTTGTTACTAGTTCATCTTAAATACTGGATAGAACATGCAGTTCCATCACATGAAAATATTCTATCAATAATTTCTAACTTATTTCTTCATTCAGAACTATCATGATGTTTTCACTGACAGAATTGATTGTTGCTAAAGAGACTCCCTATGTGGTCTGATCAACAAACAGCAATCAATGACCTATATATATTTTTTTTCTATATCAGGAATGTATTATTATAGGAACTTCCAAAGAGATCTGAATTGTAGCAGTGACTAAACTGGTTTTATCAGGAATGTGTAGTGTTACAGGGAGCTCCAAGGAGATCTGTGTGTAACAGTAATTAAACTGGTTTCATCTGGAACTGTTGCTAAAGTAGCACAGTATTGGATGTTAGATCTTGATTTTTAATAATTGTAGGCTATATGTTGCTCTAATTCAATATCAACAACACAATCAGCTGGCTGACCAGTTTTTGCATTTGGTAAGGCTTTAGAGAAAACTGCAATGAAACACTTGAGTTGTATTAGAGCTTGAAATAAATTTAATTGACTATATTAATTGTTGTCATTTCTATCTTTATATATCTCTAGCCTGGAGTCATAATATCTTCTCACTTTTCTCTTGAATTAATTTTCTACCTGTTAATATTATTTTCAACATTTGCAGTCTTTCACCTTCCTCTCCTCCATGTCCTACTGAGGCAGCCAAGTATCTCTTTGATAGTAAGAGGGCTACCTCTGTCCCTCTATCATACTCTAATCTCTTGCTTCCACTCCCTCTCTCAGCTGAGAGGTCCTTGTCTTGTGAGCCTGTAGGTGCTGGAGCCATGTAAAAAGCACCCAGTACACACCCTGTGAAGTGTGTACTGGGCATCCTGTTGTAGAAACCATGCCAAAACAGACAGTTAGAGCCTGATGTAGCTCTCCAGCTTGTCAACTCCTGTCAAACTGTCCAACCGAATGGACTCACGCAGTATCAAACCACACTGTTTCTTCTTCAAGATATGGGTCTTGAAACTTTTTTTTTTTTACATATCTTGAATCTATTTTGGCTTTCAAAATCTTTTGTCTTTCCTGCTTTATTATTAAATTATACTTTGCAAGCAACCTCTTGAAGCGAGACTAAAGAGAAACAAGAATCTCCAGTATGCAGCCCTTGCATTTAGACTTATTTAAGAATACAACACATTATTCCTATATACATTTGCCTTATTCTGTATATACATTTTAATAATAAATCTTAACTTACATAAAGATAGAAACGACATTTTAATTTTTTTTAAGTACTTACATATTTTGCGAAAAATGACCGATTGTCCCCTTGCTGACCTTTCTGCTTATCATGTTCCTCTCGTTTTAGTTTGTCAATGTACAACTGTGTTTCTGGTCTGCAATGACAAAGATTTATTAAATCACTAAAAAGCTTAATGCTTACATTTGTTTGCATCTTACGTCTACTCCATGGGCAATAAAATAATTATATCTACTGGATAACTAAAAAGACAATTGAACATATCAAACATGTTGAACCAATAGGATAGACTTAACCCTTTCAATATCAGTTCATCTGAGTTTGCACCTGGTTCTGGTATAAAAATCTTATTCTAGATGTTAATAGTTGTGTTAAAACATTTCATGATCTAATATAAAATATTTTTTCTAAGTAAGCTTTGTTGATCATTTTCAAAATTAATTGAAACACACAGGCATTAGAAATATGGTCATGAACGGTTTAAGAAATTTTAATCCATGAAGTTGAATTTTGTCAGAGATACTTCTGGGTGAAGAGCTTGCAATAAAATCCTAGCCACTGGGTTATTATATGTGTGTGTGTGTATATATATATATGTATATATGCCCAAAACTGAATGTAAAACTTACAGGATACACCGGCCCACAGGGGATTACAATCCCTGCAGGACCTGGTTACCGACATGAGTGATGATACCTCTTTCCAAGTGCACATTACCAAGATGGCAACAAAGTGCAGATGGCTGGCTGGATGGATCCTGAGAACCTTCAGAACCAGAGAGAAGGAAACCATGATGGTCCTCTGGAGGACTGAACCTGAGACCACATGGTTAGGAAGCAAGCTTCTCAACCACACAGCTATGTCCTGTCCAAGGTGCCTTGAAGTGGAATCGAATCAAGAGCCACATGGTCATGAAGTGAAACTTTTTAATCACATGACTATACGTGTATCTGAGAACAATTCAAGTATCAAAACTTATGGAGCTTGTCTCTATGTCAACCACTTGTTAAAGCTTTGCCTCTAATTCTTTATCCACCAAATTAAACAAATTGTCAGCTTCAGAAAATGTAATTTGTTTTGTAAATATAAGGTTAACAAACCAAAAAATACAGCAAATTATGTGAATTTTAGAATAAATACTTAAAAACACATATAAAGTAATTATAATTTTGTTGAATAATCATTAACGTAAACAGATAAGTTCAGAAGGTTACACAGTTAATGAAAAGATTAAAAGTTATTCAATACTTACAATGGACCTGTTACAGTTTGGACAATTTCAATAGTTGTATTCCAGTAACTAATTGCATCATCTGGCATAGTGACATCCATACACTGCCCTACAGTTGATGACATGGAAACTCCAACAATTACACCAGATTGGTCAACATTCAAAGTAAGTAAATCTGACAAGCCAGATTCATACAGCTGGCACTAAAGAAAATATGACAAACATATAAACAAGTTTGTTAAGGGCTCATATTGGTGAGAAATTAATTAGTCATAGCTTAATTACTCTAATCTCTGATATAAATTATTTTTCAGCTTGAAATTGTTTAATAAATGTATTTTGGATAGAATTCAAATTTCATTTAACTTTTTTTTAAAAACTGGATACTGACCGAAGCTTTGGGACAGTGCAACTACCAGAGACAAAAACATCCTGAGCCGAACCCATGACTCAAACTAACACACTGTAATCACTAACTCTGCCACCCACTGGATCCTTTCTGTCTCCACTGTAATAGTTTCTGCTTCTATAAACTTGTCAGCTGTACATCATTGCAACTAGTACCACTTGCCTCCTCCTCTAACCTCAACCATGTCATTATACATCCAAATCTATATTAAACACTTTATCTAAATCTTTCATCTCAAAACTACAAGCCTTTGCAACACTGATCTTTCCTAATCGTCTCAAAACAAGGTGAACCTCACCAGCCTCAAAAGGGGTTCCACAAGGGATTATGAATTTTATTCCTTTCTTTCTTTCTTTTAGATTTAAAAAAAAACAAACCAACAAAAGCGAAAATTTCTCAAAAGATACGACTGAAATTCAGAAGAAATGAGCAACAACTTGTAACTGGACATACTTACGGCAAGTATGAAGGTAGAAACATATTTTTGAGATTCCTCTTCATGTGCAGAACCGACTGGACGTACAGGAATTTTAATTCGATAGAAATCATTTCGTTCAGCAGCACTCTGAAATGAACCAAAGACATCATCCAATTAATACCCGATTCCCATGTTGGATTGAACTTCAATGAACATGGTTGCATTGAACTTCACTGTTAACTTTGGCATGGATTTTATGGCTGGATGCCCTTCCCAACATCAACCACTCTATAAAGTGTACTGGGTGCTATTTGGCGTCACCAAAAAAGCTGCAAGACTGAAAAGGAACAAGCGAAAGGGGGAAACAGCTACTCACCGACAACTAATTGGGAGTGGGTGGGTTAATGCTGAGAAGCAATAGTATGATCGGGGGATAAGCACAGGTGTGTTGCTATGGAGGGGATACATGACTATACATACTTTTATTTGGTTCAGATACTAGACGGTGGTCATACTGGGGCACTGCCTTCAAGAGGATATGGCTGATTACACTGACCTCAGTATTGTATGGTACTTATTTTATTGACTTAGATGAAAGGGGTGGGATTTAAACTCAGAATGGAAATAACGGAAGAGTACCAAATATTTTGTCTGATATTACTGATTCTGTTACCAACTCACCTGATGACATCATCCATCATCATCATCATCATCATCATCATCATATCACCATTTTAACATTTACTTTTCCATGTTTGCATGGATTGGACAGAGTTTATTGAGGCAGATTTTCTACAGCCGGATGTCCTTCCCACTGCCAACCCTCAATTGTTTCCAAGTTAGCTAATATTTCCTAATGGCCAGACATGATTTTGGTACCATTTTGAGCGTGGCCGTTGCCAGTACCGCCTGACTGGCCTTCGTGTGGGTGACATGTAAAAGCACCCATTACACTCTTGGAGTGGTTGGCGTTAGGAAGGGCATCCAGATGTAGAAACTCTGCCAAATCAGATTGGAGCCTGGTGTAGCCATCTGGTTTCACCAGTCCTCAGTCAAATCGTCCAACTCATGCTAGCATGGAAAGCAGATGTTGAACGACGATGACAGGAAATGAATGACATATACTTACTAGTCACACACTGTCAAGACAGGGAGACAAACACACACATATACAATGGACTGAACCCAGAACCATGTGGTGGAGAAACAAACTTCTTAACCCACACAGCTACAACTGTGCCCATATCTGACATATTTGACTAATAATCAAAGCTCATGCACAGTTTAGCTTCTTGAAAATTGTTTTACATCTATTTCTTCATGTTTGTATTACAGCATAAAGCTAAGCACAAGGAACATAAAGTGCCTTGCTTAGTGGTATCATCACATAACTGTGCCAGTATCTGCAATTCTAACATTTAATTCAGCCTCTTGCTTCCCATCAATCATGGGTAAGGCCTTGAGATACTCAAACTTCTGCACTTGTCTCAGTGATGTGTAATAAACATGCAGAGAGCCTTGGGAAGATTTTCTTGAGAGGACCAATGTCTGAAGTCTTCACAACATATTTACCTTGAAGTACAAGGTACTGCATCTATTCAGTTCATGTTGGAGATCACCTGATGAGCCAAGTCGTCTGCAAATATCAACCCACTGATCCCACACTCACTGAAATAAAGTTACTAAACATGATAATGATTATAGTATTTAAGACTTAAGACTATCTAAAGAGCAAGATAAGATGCAAGATTGTCATCTAGTTGCAGCCAGTTTAAGTTGATAAGCTAGCAAGCTTCAAGTTGTGCTGTTACATTGTTCAGTTGTTGCTGTTTCAGTTCACTGAGGTGTAAATAAGAAGTAACATAATATACGACAAGCAGTTCATTAGCAAGCTATTTCTGACTTCAGAACCTCCCATGGATTACTGTAGAAATAGTTGGATACAACCGAAATGGTGCTGCAGAGTAGAAGTGAGTTCCAGATAATCTGTAGCCTTGACTTGCTTTCAGCTCTCAGTTTCAACTCCATAATTTCTTTTACAATACTTATGGAAAGAGCAATGAAATGCCAGCAGTGGATTTGACCTCAGGATCTATTAGTTGGCAGGCCAATATCTATTTCACGTCTACTTTTAAAGAGTAAAGGGGAAATAAAGTATTGGTCTCTGAGATTCTATAACAAAACAGACAACATCTGTAAGGAAAAAAGATAACAAATAGCTGAAACCAATGAATTATTGTTGTCATCATTGTTGTTTAACGTCTGCTTTCCATGCTGGCATGGGTTGGACAGTTTGACAGAGGGCTGGCAAGCCAGAAGGTTGCACCTAGCTCCAATCTCATCTGGCAATGTTTCTACAGCTGGATTCCCTTCCTAATGCCAACCACTCTGAGTGTAGTGGGTGCTTTTTATATGCCACTGGCATGAAGGCCAGTCAGGCGTTACTAGCAATGATCACACTCGAATGGTGCCTTTTACGTGTTACCGGCACAGGAGCCAATCATGCAACACTGGCAACAATCATGCTTGAATGGTGCTTTTTACGTGCCACCAGCATGGGTGCCAATCAGGCGGTACTGTCATTGGCCATGACAATGACTTGACTTGACTCAAAAGGTTTTCGCAAGCTGGTTATGCTGCACTGGCATAGGACACAGTTATGGTCTCACTTGGCTTGCCAAGTCTTCTCAAGCACACCATATCTCCAAAGGTCTTGGTCACTTGTCATCACCTCTGTGAGGCCCAACGTTCGAAGGTCGTGCTTTACCACCACGTCCCAGGTCTTCTGGGGTCTACCTCTTCCACAGGTTCCCACTACTGCTAGGGTGTGACACTTTTTCACACAGCTGTCCTCATCCATATGCAACACATGACCATACCGACACAGTCGTCTCTCTTGCACACCACATCTGATGCTTCTAATGTCCAACTTTTCTTTCAGGGCGCTTACACTCTGTTGTGTATGCATACTGACATAAAACATTCAGCAGAGCATACTAGCTTCATTCCTTGCAAGCTT
>NC_068987.1:89693040-89694095 GCF_001194135.2 Octopus bimaculoides
AAGAAGCCCTTTGTCACTAGCAGAGGTAGGAGCTCTCTAAACTTTGCCCAGGCTATTCTTATTCTAGCAGCTACACTCTCAGAGCATCTACCTTGACTACTGACTTGGTCACCTAGGTAACGGAAGCTATCAACTACTTTTTCCCCCTGGCATGTGATGGAAGCTGTTTTCTGCACATTTTCAGTGTTTATTGCCCCTGAGCATTTGCGACACAAAAAAACTATCTTCCCAGTTAGCCTTCCTTTGATATTGCTGCACCTCTTATGTGTCCATAGCTTACACCGGGTACATCTTATGGAGTTTCTACCTACTCCTTTTCTACAGATCAAGCAGGGCCATCTACCTGAAGGGATTTGTGGTTTGTCTGCCTCCCTACTTATTAAGACTGTTTTTTGCTAGATTAACTCTAAGGTCCTTCGATTCTAATCCTTGCTTCCACACCTGAAACTTTTCCTCGAGTTCTGATAGTAACTCAGCTCTTAGAGCAAGGTCATCAGCATAGAGGGGCAACCTGTCTTGAATTCCTGTGTTATTGCCTGGAGGACCATGATGAATAAGAGGGGGCTGAGGACTGAGCCTTGGTGGACCCCCTACCTGGAATTCTTCACTATACTTGTTGCCAACCCTCACCTTACAGCATCCCTGTACATGGCTTGTACAGCTCTCACTAACTATTCTTCTATCCCTAGTTTCCTCATTGACCACCAGATAAGGGATTGGGGGACCTTGTCAAAGGCTTTCTCCATGTCAATGAAAGCCAGGTACAGAGGTTTATCTTTGGCTAGATATTTCTCCTGCAGCTTACCAAAAATATAGCATCAGTGGTGCTTTTCCCTGCCACAAACCCAAACTGCATCTCATCTAGACTGACTCGCTCCCTAATTAGTTGGGCTATGACCCTCTCTGTGACTTTCATTACTTGATCCAACAACTTGATACCTCTGCAATTATTTGTATCTAATGTATCATCTTTACCTTTATAGCAGTTG
Organism: Octopus bimaculoides; assembly: GCF_001194135.2. NCBI lineage: Eukaryota > Metazoa > Mollusca > Cephalopoda > Octopoda > Octopodidae > Octopus > Octopus bimaculoides. The sequence continues at coordinate 89,694,030 of NC_068987.1, forward strand.
ACTATTGTGCTGCTACACCAGTCATTGGGTATGACTCCTTCATGTATCATCTGGTAAACAATACAG
>NC_068987.1:89694105-89695907 GCF_001194135.2 Octopus bimaculoides
AGCTATAACCAACAGGTTTTGGTCAGCCAAACTGTGACAAAATTAGATAAATGAATGAATAAATGACAATAATAAATGGGCGTAAAAGAGAGGGAGAAAGAGGGAGAGTTGGATTGAGCGAAGGGATCTCATGTTTTTTTGTTTTCTCTAAGCATACGGCATGGATGACAAAACCGTGTTTACATAGATAGATAATGAAATGAAATAAAGTAATTATAATAATTAATTTGTGCTGTAAAAGAGGTTTTAGATGTGTGCTCACTTACTTTCAACACTTCTTTTTCTTGTGGGGTCAGCTGTCCAGCTGGTGAGAAATGGGCTTTGTTCATTTTAAATGATCGTATAATTATGCTGCCCCTTCGAGTGAAAGCAGAATCTGGACCTGGAATATCAGGGAGAAATATTAATTTTACATCATAGTACTATTATATTAGGTATTTCATAGTGTACTTTGTCCTATAGCTAACATACAGTAGGTGTTTGTCATCATTGGTTGATGGTATTGGAGAGACAGTAACTTAACCACCTCTCATGTACCTAGGTTATTTCCAGAAGCAACTACCTAGGCCAAGTAAACATAACACCACTCCACTAATGGGTACATTACAAAAGAAAGACAATACATTCACAGTATCCATGGAGACACAGTGGATGCCAGATATTGGTTAAGTACACCCATACATATCTACCTTAGGCCCCGCCCTCTTGATTTCATGTGTGTGTGTGTGTATGGAGGGGTTACTCCTCTAGTCTTCTATCAGTTTGGTGCAATAAGAGTCACAAGCCCAGTAGCTATCAGGATGCAGGATTTGTGTGGAGTCACCTCCTTTTAGATGAAGAGCTAAAGAGCCAAAACACTTCATGTAGGTTTGAGTTCGACATTTTTTAGCCAAAGAGTTTATAACCTAATATTTGCACACACTTGTTTATAGCTTTATTTGCTTTGAGATTCACTCTTCCTAAAAAGAATTATATATGCATGTGCACGTGTGTGTGTGTGTGTGTGTGTGTGTGTGTGTGTGCTTGTGCTTATCCTTCCCTCCCTGCCACTTGACATCTGCTCAGTGTCAGCTTGTTTAGATCCCTGTAACTTAGTGGTTTGGCAACAGAGGCTGATAGAACAAATCAAGACTTTAGTACTGGGTTTGACTGTTCAACTAAACCCTTTCAGGCAGTGCCCCATCCTGGCCACAATCCAATGACTTGAAGTTAAAAAACATAATAAAAATCTTTTAACTTCTTCCACTTTTGCTATAAAAGCAAGAAAGTCAGTCGTATAAAATGCATTCAACCTAAATATTTTTTTCTTTTCTTTCCGCTTTGATGACTTTGTAGTATTGAGTTAAATATTTTTCTGATTATACAATAAAATATATATATTGGGTTGGAAAAAATGTTCAGTTTTTGGCTGACACAGAAATTCATGCACTCCATTGAGTAGCTAACTTCAGTCTGGCTCTTGTGCACGTGCACTCGTCAGAGCTTGATGTGCACTTGAGATGAGACAGGTATTTGGTGTTTGGGATCACCCTGAAATTGAAGAATCAAAACGAACATAACTGACACTTCATGTTTTGTCATTTTAAACAAGGCACATGGTTCTGGGTTCAGTCCCACTGCGTGGCACCTTGGGCAAATGTCTTCTACTATAGCCTTGGGCCAACCAAAGCCTTGTGAGTGGATTTGGTAGACGGAAACTGAAAGAAGCCCGTTGTATATATGTATATATATATATATATATATATATATGTATGTGTGTTTGTCCCCCCACCATCGCTTGACAACCGATGCTGGTGTGCTTA
>NC_068987.1:89695917-89699662 GCF_001194135.2 Octopus bimaculoides
TGTATATATGTATATATATATATATATATATATATATGTATGTGTGTTTGTCCCCCCACCATCGCTTGACAACCGATGCTGGTGTGCTTACGTCCCCGTAACTTAGCGGTTCGGCAAAAAGAGTCCGATAGAATAAGTACTAGGCTTACAAAGAATAAGTCCTGGGGTCGATTTGCTCGACTAAAGGCGGTGCTCCAGCATGGCTGCATTTAAATGACTGAAACAAGTAAAAGAGTAAAGGCAGGAAGGCAGCAAAAACCTACTGGAAGATGTGTGCTGTGTATGGAGAGGATGCTGTTATAGAAAGTACACGTCAGAAGGAGTTGTGAAGATTTTAGTTAGGAAATATTTTGGTTCAAAATGAACTCATTCTAGACAACTATCTGAGATTAACAATAACACCAACCCCTGTTGGTTGCAGATATTCCCCAAATATCCAAATTGAGTGTTGAAAGCCATCTGAATCAACTTGGTTACATCAGCAGGCTCAAGGTTCCAGTCCCAACATAAGTAGGAGACTTACTTTGATTAATGGAGTTTCATCTGCAATTCATTGCAGAAATGTGAAGAAAATGGTAACAAAGAACAAAAAAATGGATTGTCTATAACAATGGGAAGAACAAACAAAGTGTGGTAAACCACCAGAAACTCTAAAGCAGGACTTCACCTGAAGAAGGTTATGCTTTCAATTTGGTGGGATTAGAAGGGCACTACCTTTTGTGAGCTTCTTCCCACAGACAGTACAATCAATTTAGATGGGCACTGTGACCACTTAGACAAATTAAATGCAGTAATTAAATGAAGCGTCTAACACTTGCTAATTGTGAAAACATTATGACAATGCCAGACTGCACACTTCTTTGCAGATATGGCAGAAGTTGCTGGAACTTGGCTGGGAAGTTTTGCTGCACCCTCCATATTTGTTCAACCTTGCAACTTCAGATTTGCACCGGTTTTGGTCTTTTCACAATTCAATGAATGGACAGACCTTAGACTCTGAAGAGGTTACAACCTGGAAGATAAATTCTTTGAGCAGGGAATAATGGATCTGTCTACAAGATGGCAGAAGATACAAGAACAAAACAGGAATTATATCATTGATTAAATAAATTGCTTTCTGCTTAAAAAACTGAACAGACTTTATGGCCAACCCAATATATATATATAAATACTACTTCATTCTCATTATAAGCTAGTAGGTGTATAAATACAACAACGATGATACATATTGGCTATAATATAAACATTCAAGAGTTTAAGGTGGCAAGCTGGCTGAATCGTTAGTACGCCGGGCGAAATGCTTAGCGGTATTTTCCTTGTCTTTACATTCTGAGTTCAACTTTGCCTTTCATCCTTTCGGGGTTGATAAATTAAGTACCAGTTGACTGGTCTCCTCCCCTAAAATTTCGGGCCTTGTGCCTAGAGTAGAAAAGAATACAAACATTCAAGGGTTTTTCAAATATACCTCATGCTTAAAATCATGTAGAAGATATTTACAAGTATGACATAAAATAAACAAAAAATAAAAAATATATCAGGACATTTAAATAAAAATAGAAAAGATTTCACCTACTAGACTGAAAGCTATGGTCCACAGGAAGAGATTGGAGTCCCTCAAACTCATCATCCTAAAGAGAGGGAAAAAAAAAAAAAAAAATTTCTAACACATATAAGAAGACATACATTTTAGGGTAACTGGGTATGATGCAACACAATATAGGGGCGGGGGATACAGTTCTCTGTATTAACTCTGGTATTTGACTGGTATGTTACATCATTGACCTGAAAGGGTGAAAGGCAATGCCTATCCCAATGGGATTTGTGGAATTCAGGATGTTGAGGATGTAACTAAGTTCAGATAAATATTCTGTCTGCCACTTCTTCTTTCTTCTCTTCCTCCCGCTAATAATAATTCTTTTCTACTACAGACACAAAGTCTGAAAGTTTTGAGGAGAGGCTAGTTGATTATACTGACCCCAGTGCTTAACCAATGGCTATTTTAATAAGGCTGAAAGGTAAAGAATTTGAATTCAGAAGATATAGCTGGAAGAAATGCATCTAGACATTTTGTCTGGCATGCTTACGGTTCCACCAGATTGCCACCCTCCTACTCCTCCTCATAATGGCACAAACCTCCGCCAAGGCAACACCAACGTCCTCTCAACAATTAGCCGGAGATGGTTTTTAAAATGAGAATATCTGAAACAAACTCAACTGCTCTCACAAACGAGAATACTAAAAATGAACTTGACCATTCTCAAAAATTAAGTTTAAAAAAACAGGAAAAATAATCCATAATCCTTGTCTGGAACTGGATTGGTCCCAAAATCTAATCAGTTTGTGCCAGTCATGAGGCCAAACATCCCTGAACGTTTCAGCTGAATCCATCCAGCAGTTCTTGAGATATCTTATCAATGGACAAACAAACAAACAGTGTTCAATAATCAATGTAAAACTTTCTAATAATTTAAAACCTAAAATCTCTAATATTTGCTTCTAACAGAAGAACAAAACCAGAAATTTATGGTGAGGTATAAGTCAGTTAAATTGATCTTAGTATGTCCTGTGTTTTGTTTTACTGGGTCCCCAAGGGATGAAAGACAAAGTTGGCCTTGATGAGATTTGTACTCAAGAAGCCTCTATGTAGTTGCTTGATCTAACAGAAGCAGTAGCTGAATCTCCCTCAATCATTTTGTTACCATATTTCTGTTGAGGTGCTCTGTGTTTCTTTCAATTAATTTTAAATATAACAAAGAATTTATCAAAATAACATAATTTGTGATTAAGGTTTGGAGGAAGATTTCAATTCAGAACTTTTGAAAACAAGACATTTATACTCAGAGCCAGAGGTGGTTTCAACTGGGTTGGTATCAAAAGGGTTAAATCATACTTGAAATAAGGGTGTCAAATTCGTTTGGGTTTGCAGGCATGGTTAGAGGCTAAGAAGGTAATTTTCCAATCATGTGGTTCTGGTTTCAACCCAACTGCACAGCACCTTCGGCAAGTGTGCGTTTTATAAATTTAGGTTGACTAATGTCTCCTGTCAGAGGAATTTGACAGACAAAACTGTGTGGAAACCTTCCATTCATACATGTGTGTATCTTTCACTTGTATCAGTCATTGGACTGTAGCCATGCTGGGGCACTGCCTTGAAGGGATTTAGTTTAATGAATCAACCCCAGTATGTATATTTTTAAGCTTGGTATTTATTCTGTTAGCATGCTGCCTAAGTTACATGGATGTAAACAAACCAACTCTGGTTGTCGAGTGGTGGTAAGAGATAAAAATGAAGACACACACACAGATTAAACGATGATGATGACACACATATATGTGTATATATATATATATATATATATATACACACACAAGTACATATATATATAGAGAGATGGGCTTCTTTCATCATCATCATCATTGTTTAATGTCCACTTTCCATGCTAGCATGGGTTGGACGATTTGACTGAGGACTGGTGAACCAGATGGCTACACCAGGCTCCAATCTGATTTGGCAGAGTTTCTACAGCTGGATGCCTTTCCTAACGCCAACCACTCCGAGAGTGTAGTGGGTGCTTTTACGTGCCACCGGCACGAAGGCTAGTCAGCCGTGAAGACATCTGCTCTAGGTGAAATGCAGTGGGATTGAACCCAGAACCATGTAGTTGGGAAGCAAACTTCTTATCATACAGCAATGCCTGTGTCTTATATATATATATAACTCCAAGGTGGATGGTTATACCGCAGG
>NC_068987.1:89699789-89702889 GCF_001194135.2 Octopus bimaculoides
AATAGAGTATTATGTACTCTTAACTGTGAAACAATTGTACTAAATTAACTAAAGGCAAGTGTTTTTTACTCTTCTCTATTGTTTTTTGTTCTGTGTGTATCAAAAATATCGCTATCAATCTGGAGTAATAATTTGTAGTTTTGAAATCAGTAGTTCTTTGACTGCTATTTCTGAATTCTCAGTATGTTGGAGAAGCAGGTTACTGTCAATCCCTATATATTTATGATTATAAATTATTTACCGAAGAAGGTTTTTTTCATACTGAGCTACCCGGCAGAATTGTTAATTATTAATTTTATTACTAATTCATGATTCCCTGCCCTGCATATATATATATATATATATATATACACCTTTCACTAATGTATAGAGATGAAGGATGTAAAGCATTGGTAAGAAACCCGAAAAGCAACTGCTTTTCAAAACAAACCCTTTGTGATATTTGTTCAGCATAGAGTCACACAGGCACTTCCTTAACACTTCTGCAGTTAAAAATGCCATGAATCAATCACTGACTCATTGTAGACCTGTAACTATCAATGCTATTATTCTCCAATTGCGATATAAAATATGAGGTCACTCAAATCTAACAAAGGAAAATGGAAAACAAAACATGACAAAGTTTTACAAAATATCTATAGACACATTCATGGCTGTGTGGTTAAAAAGCTCTCATTGCAACCATGTGATTTCAAGTTCAGTTCCAGTGTGTGACACATTGGGCAAGTGTTTTCTACTACAGCCCTGGGGTTGACCAACACCTTGTAATTGGATTTGGTAGACAGAAACTATGTGGAAGCTCATAGTGTATATATGTGTGTGTATGTGTGTCCTTGTTTGTCATCTCCACTTGCTTCACAATAAGTGTTGGTTTGTTTCTGTTCCCATAACTTAGCAGTTCAGGAAAAGAGACTGATAGAATAAGAACCAGACTTTAAAAAAAACAGAAGCAATTTGTTTGGTTAAAATCCTTCAGTCCAGTGATCCAGCATGGCCACAGTCCAATGATTAAAACAAGTAGAATATACAAGATACATCTGCTTCCAACATAGGTTGGAAAGCTTCCATATTAACGAAGCAGATGTTCACAAATGAACAAGAGAAGTGAATTAAAATGAGAAATGTTTGAGATTAGGATTATACTTTACTATTCTTAGATCAACATGCTACTAATTAAATACAAAATTGATATTTTCAATCATAATCGCAAAAGCTTGCTGGAGTTATAAATTACTATTTTCACGATTGAGTTTCAGTGGATAATTAAGCAGATTATAAGCTTAAGACATCTTATCTGAGTTGTTGGAATTAAAGAAGGAAAGAGATTACAACAATGCAAAATTATATCTGACTGTAAAGACAACAAATGTATGTAGAAATATATACACATAGGCAATCTCTGTAATGAAATTATAACAGAATTTAATCTTGAATAAACAAAATAATGACAAATACAATACTGTCCAAGTAACCACATGTTAATTCTCTGGATTTTAAGTAGCAAGTGGATCTTAGAAAATCATAATGAGCTAAACTTCTCAGCAGTATGAAAAGTCCGTTTGTTGGAGAGAAAAGTAAGGGGTAGAAACATAAAATAATCCCCTATTTAGCTGCCATGTAATCAAATCATATATTTTATGAAGAACACGATAATTGCAGGTCAGCCACTTAAAAAGTAATCTGGTTCCATAGCAGGTTTAGATGATTTTCTGAGGGATTGAACTACTGTTGTTTAAAGCTGATTGCACAGAAAAGTAAGGTCAGTGCTGTGCAACACTTTATCCACTCAAAACATGTTCATACACAGGAAAATTCTTGGACTCCGAATGTTTGCATGGACTTACTGAGATTAAGAAGAGGTCTTAGTCACAAGTTGACTTCAGCCATGTATGTACACACACACACACCAGTAAGCATATAAGTGCAAAACAAGGTGGAAAAAATAGTACACAAATACCAAAAGCAGAGTAATCTACTATTTTATTAATGCTGAAAAAAAAATCTTCACAAACTGTTACTCAGAAGTTCATGTGATAGTTCATCACACAGTTGAGATAATATGGAATTATTCCATATTCCTAACCCTAACCATCTGATGAGCAGTCACATGAACTTCTGAGTAACAGTTTGTGAAGATTTTTTCAGCTTTAATACAATAGTGTTTGTGTGTGTGTATATCATCATCATCATCATTTAACGTCCGTTTTCCATGCTAGCATGGGTTGGACGGTTTGACTGGGGACTGGTGAGCCAGATGGCTGCACCAGGCTCCAATCTGATCTGGCAGAGTTTCTACAGCTGGATGCCCATCCTAACGCCAACCACTCCGAGAGTGTAGTGGGTGCTTTTACGTGCCACTGGCACGAGGGCTAGTCAGGTGGTACTGGCAACAGCCACACTCAAATGGTGTATTTTACGTGTCACCTGCACAGGAGCCAGTCCAGCAGCACTGGCAACGCCCTCGCTCGAATGCTGTTTTTCATGTACTGTGCAGTGGGACTGAACCCAGAATCATGTAGATGTGAAATTAACCACTCAACCATATCTGTACCTATATAGGTAACTCTATACTGCTACTGATGCAAAAAAAAAAAAAAAAAAAAATTCACCCAATATATTCCTGTGAAGTGTTTGATGTTAGGAAGAGCATCCTACAGCAGGGAGCAAGCCCAAACTAATCTGTTGGAACAAAACATGGTTCTCGGGCCTATCAGATTTGTTCAACTATCCAACTTATGTCATAATGGAAAGCAGACATAAAATGATGATGATATACATAGGTGATACATTTAGACACACTGTACTGTAGACTCGTTCACTTTATACCAGCGGATGTCAATAATAGAATCTTCTCAAGAGAATGTTTAAATAAGCTGTATTGAAATTACTCCAGGAGGGGATAATGGCAAATATGGAGATAAGCACTTAATCTACTTTTGCCAACAGTGAAAACCGAACATTAAGCTGGTTGTGGTAGTCTTTCTTTCTGACTGCAATGCATCTGGTTCTGACTAGGTCATTTCATGTGAAATACATAAAATGAATATACAAACTAGATTTCAAGATATATATATGTATATATATATATATATATATATAT
>NC_068987.1:89703161-89732282 GCF_001194135.2 Octopus bimaculoides
TTTTCATTTTATCTAGTTTCAGCTCATGAGCTATGGCCATGCTGGGGCACCGCCATTTAGTGTTGCTACACAATTTTACTTCAGGAATTGACATTTGGTGCATGAGAGAGTTTGATGTAGCTGCTCTCATCTGTGCCTCCTGCCGTGAAGTTGGTTCATCTGGGACACCTGACAGGAAGAGGTCCAGCCTTGTCTTGAAGACATCTACATATATATATCTATCTATATATATATCAGCCATGACTGCACCTATATATATCATCATCATCGTTTAACGTCCGCTTTCCATGCTAGCATGGGTTGGATGATTTGACTGAGGACTGGCGAGCCAGATGGCTGTACCAGGTTCCAATCTGATTCTGCCAAATCAGATTGGAGCCTGGTGTAGCCACCTGGTCCACCAGTCAAATCGTCCAACCCATGCTAGCATGGAAAGCGGACGTTAGACGATGATGATGATATATATAGGTGCAGTCATGGCTGTGTGGTTAAGAAATCTGCTTTGGAACCATGTGGTCGGTGGTTTGGTTCCACAGCATGAATATTGTTGGCTAATGCTCCATAACAACAGTCATGAGAAATATATAGAGATGGTGCTGCTAGACAAACTGTTGTTATGAGGGGAAAGCAAGAGAGTGCTTGTCCCATTCTACTTTTTTCTCTAATTAAAAATTCTTTTCTACCTTTCAAGCTGAAATTATCCTTTTACAGATACTTATTTCAAAATTTCAATTTCGTTTTTCCCATACCTACTTGATATTTTAGTAGCATCAGCGACCACGAGCAACTTAATAAAAATTCATTTGATTTTTGAGTTGGATAAACTGGATTTCTGAAATTTTTTAAAAATGTGAATTACGAGTATCTCAGAATGTGCAAATTGGTAAAATGAAAGAAAATATTTTAAAAAAGATTAATTTTAATCGTGACATCTATTCCGAAAGAATAATGAAGTTTGAAAAAAAAAAAAAATTAAGTGTAGTACATAAATTATAAAATGACGACAGATACAACGGTGGTGGGGTGTAAAAATAAAAGAAAAACTCCAAGAAATTCCATTTTATTCGCGACAGCTATTCCGAAAGTCAGCCCTTTCACTTTTAGGAGTAGGATGGGATTTGATGATTAAGCAGTTATTTCTAACAGACAGAACGGCCAATACCGGCTTCCTTGTTAGGCTTGTATTGTAGTATCACTGAACGGTTTAGTTTAGTGAATATTTGAACTTTCTTCCTTATGCAAGTCTCACAAGCTAGAATAATCTAGATTGTGTGTTGAAGCCTCGTGCTAATTGTAAACCAAATCTAGTAATTCATCATTCGCATATTGAATTGTTTTCACCTTAATATATATTTTATATAAATATAATTTAAGACGACAGTAGTTATTCAAAAGAAAGTTAATAAAATCACCTTCGTTCTACATTAAACTTCACTGTAGTTTGGCATCGTTTGTTGGAGTGATATTACTTGGTAATTCTAATTGTATATTATTTACATTAATAAAAGATGATAGATATTATCACTATTATTATTGGTTTCAGCCAGAGACTGTGGGCATGTTGGTGATTTATAACGCTGACCAACAGCTGATTTATAGGTTGATTTATATATAAATAAAATTTTAGTCATTTCAGAATGGTCAGAGATTTATAAATAATATAATTATGAAAAACGATCAGTTTATTTTAATAAGTTTCAATGTATGAAGAATACGACAGCAAAAAAAGCCGGTTTGAGCCCTTTTTTGGGGGACGAACAATCAGAAAGTATGAATAGACGGAATCAGATTTATGAATAAATGGAAGAAAAAAAAATATTGGCGGAATTTTGGAATATCAATTCTTTGAAGTCCCACACGTTATGGGAAAGGTAAAATTACAAAAGTGGGGAATAGAAATTGTAAAAACAGTGAAATTTTGAAAATAAAATATTTTCTCCGAATTGTAATTTCCGTCATTTAGCAGAAATACTAAGACAGGAATATTAAGAAATGAAGGGGGAAAAACTACCGTTTTACTTTCCCATGAAGTATAGGAATTCAGGGGAGAACTTATGCAAAACTCTGCCAAAAATCAAACATGAAGTTAAAATCTACTTACAAAAGATGAGACAAAAGTTAGAGAAAATATTAAGAGAAGACAAAACATGTTTACATCAAAGTAAGTTGCCATCTTGATTAGCGCAGCCTACTTTTATGAACCAATCAAATCACGTGGAACATATAAATTCTTAAAGCTCGACCAATCAACGTTGATGTTACAGAAGATAAATGTTCATCTGAGAAGGATGGCTGAGAAGGTTCCATAAGTATTTTGATTGCAAAGTGCTCGGATTGTATTGTTTAGTTTCTCTCGAAGATGGTGGCGATGATGCCTACGAAGCTCACAATAAATCTGAATTAATTCATTTACTTTTTATTGGTTCACAACTATAAAATCAGATCATCGGAGCAAGTTATTATTTCATTCAATTCTCCAGAATGGATTTCGATCTTACAGGCGAAAACAGCGACTACATGTTCTACTCGTTGCTCTACTGCAGTGTTACCATCGTATTTGCTACGGCAGTACTCACTAAATTCCTCACCAATGAGATCCGTTTCGGTTTCCGCTCTTTTTTAAGTTTGGTTACATTGTTTCTCGGCGAACCATTGTGCCAGTTCCTTGTCAAAGGTCCTCATGGAGTTGGAACCTTCGCCCTGGCTTGTATGCTGGTCTACTGGATTTTACCAGCAAGCCGCCTCCCCGCTAAAGACAAAGTTGTCCTCATCACTGGTACGTATATATACCTAAACTCATTTCCACTGATTTTCTTCAGACATGCACTTACAGACGTTCGACCAGTGCATTGTCATGTATTTTTATTCATTTCCTTTTTATTAAAGCAACAACTCAAAGAATTAACACTGACCAATTCTGTGGCCAGTGGCATGTATTTGAATAACAGATGAATACAGGTATTTGCCATATATAGTCTGAAGATTCCCAGTCCGGGATGAAACAGCGGTTCTCTGTGAAACTTCGAGTCTTCAAATTCCCACAATAAATGTTTACTCTCTGAACGCAACGAGTTCTCTCTTAGTTGTACATGCCGTGGGCCCTTCTCCTTCTTTCCATGCACAATTACATTCATGTTTGGATATACAAACAGAGAACAAGTAGTCTACATAGAACATAGCTTATTTATTTGTTCCAAGGTGATAATTTACTCCATTGCTAGTCAGAGTTTGTTTCAATTTCTGTACATGTGAAGAGCATCGGAATGGGTCATAAGTTTCAAATGTGTGTGTGTGTAATATATATATATATATATATATATATATATATATGAATCAAAGAGAGAAGCGTATCTATTTTACTAATGAGAAAGAATTAAAATGTTAGCGAACAAGGAACGTGTAATCTACAGTTTTCACATTAACTAATTATTGATGAAATTTAAGAAAAATTACATCTTGTATGTGTATTTTTTATTGCTAGTCAGTAGCAATTTTATCTGCATTAATAAGTATGTTTGGATCTCTGTTTTTTATTAGCTGGTCATTTAAACAACTCAGTAGAGTTGTTTGTGTCATAAAAAGCAGTAACTTCTTTTTCTTCCGTCTTTAACTTCAGTAAACATTAACATGGCTTCTCCACCAAAAAAATCTTATGTGCCGTTAAGTCGCGTTTCCGTTATCATATCCACTCTGGGTAATTAATAGCATTCTACCATTATCTTTTATTTGTTTCAGTCGTTGGACTGCGGCCCTGCTGGTGGGGTACCGCCTTGAAAAATTTTAGTCGAACAAATTTACTCCATTACTTATCTTTTAAGTTTGGTACTTATTCTCTCTCTTTTCCGGGGACTAAACAAACCAACACCGGTTGTCACGTAGCTGTGGGGGACAAACATGTATAGAGTGAGTGGGTGAGAGCAAAATAAGCTAAATATAGATAATACAGTAAGTCACCTCCTGAAACAGCTGTCGAGATAAGACATGTAATGTTTCCCCCCGTCATTTTACAATCTGTATTTTGTGCTCCATGTAAATATGCCCGAAGCTTGTATTTGCGATGAGCTTCTTTCAGTTTATGTCTATTCATTTACATAGCTTAGCCCGAGGCGATAATAGAAGTGGGACGGAACCCGGAACCCTGTAGTTAGGAAGCAAACTTTTTACCACACAGCCTATAAAGGTTATGAACTGTTTCAACCTTTTATTTTCAAGGTTTAATTTTATATGGTTCCATTACACCTTTCTTACTGCGTGTTCCCTTGATGGGTTTGTAGTGCTTATAGAAATCTCATGCCTCTTTAGTAATAGTTTCAGATCAGGCAGACATGAAGGAACTATTTCTACTAAATAGTAGAAATAAGTACTTGTAATAAGACATGATTAGGCGAGGGGATAAGTTTTGATATGGGTGAGAACTTTTATTTAGAGAATTCTCTTTCGGACGATAAATGTTAAGTTTAATTGTATTTACATATGGCATACATACGTAGCAGTTCTTTCAGACTCGCCGTAGTAAATACGTTGTATTCTAAATTTGTAGACGTCTGAGTAGTAGAACAAATATAAGACATGATCAGCTGAAGAATTCTTCGATCCAGTTTGTGAGTTACGGAGAGAGATAGGTAGGCTAAGTTCCATTCTCCAGCGTAGAATTTTATATAATTTTAATTCTTTTTCCCAATTTTTTTTCTTCTCTCAAACATAAATGTAATGGTTAGTTTATCTGTCACTAAGGGGGAAAATGCTTTTTAACAGCCTCTGTGACTACAGAAGCTTCTTTTTCGGCATTGTGACTAAAGTTTTATTTTCAGAATGATTAGTGCCCAGAAAATTGCCACCAGTTTACCCACCGGAATGTTAATACTGTCTCCATTCTTTCATCTGTATCAAATATTTTTAATGGTAAACAACAAAATCTTGTCGACTTTGGTATTGTAGTATGCAAAGAACCCAAGCACCCATTGTAATTCTTTAGTGTTGAAAGATAAGTAGATTCTTCATCAAGAGGGCGAAGGCGTTGTGGATTGGAGCATAATTCTCTATCTAAAATTAGATCAGCCAACAAGTTGATAGATGTTAGGCCTTTATTTACGTTTATTTTAGATTAACACATTCGACTGCTTTGAAGAAATTTGAGTCGTATCATGTTCTGGTTTTGTTTCACGATAAACTTCATAGTTTATTGACTGAGAGCATGAGTCCTGTTACTTGAAAAGGCTGTGTATGATACCTCAATGATTTTACTAACTTTATAGTAAGCGCTATTTAGATCAATTATGTTAATAACACTTGTTAGAACAACATTGCCCTCTCAATCATCTATAGTTAAACAGATCAGCGTCAAGCTCTGTAAAACTGTCAATAATTTAAGAGAAATCTGCGGATCTTTTTGTTAACGGAATTGACAATAACAACCAAAACCTGCGCCCACAGAGGCTTTTTAAAAATTTTTTTGAAAGAAGTTTTGAAATTTCTGGAAGTTTTTTTCTCTTTCAAACTGGACTGGCGAATTTTAGTTGCAACAAGTTTGCACTTGAGAGAGATATTTCGATAAGGCTTAGTAACAAGTTTTCTAACCACTTATATATGTGAATAAAATCACAAATTAAAAAAAAAAAAGAATTCAGATTCTGTATAAATTAAATTTCTTTGTGATCTCTTATCAGCTCAAAGTTGTGAAAGAAGAAAAAGTATTTTTTAAAATCTATTTTTGTAGATATTCTACAGGGTGTCCACAAAGTCTGGGTACATGGAGTAAATAAAATCATAGCATAAACAATTAAATATAAAAAATAATTTCTTAAAGTATGTGTTAATCCCCATGTGGGTACATGGAGTTAATAAAATCATAACATAAACAATTAAATGTGAGAAATAATTTCTTAAAGTATGTGTTAATCCTAATCTACTCAGACTTTGTGGACACCCTGTAGTTTATAAAGACGGCATGAAATTTGTGCTGTTACTTCAGAATTAGCCAAGGAAACAACACTTATTTTTGGGATATATTTCCAGGTCGATTTGATTAGCTAAGTGTTGACAGGTGAACATTACAGATGAACCTGCGTCTTTGAGAATTTTGATAAAAATAATTTTCTCAGTTATCATACATGTAACAAGTACCAGAAAAGGGAGTTATCAAAGAAATAAATCCGGATTAAATAACCTTAGAAGATACTTTTTTTTGTGAGACAGAAGAGTTGTGGTCATCAGACCGGCAAACAGTGGCTCACAGTTCTCCCTTTTTTTACAGTTTTCACAGAACGTGGCACAGGAATGGATCTTGGGTTTGCCACTGAAAAAGCATCTTCTCCACGTTTAGTGTTTGTTGTGGTAGATTACTCAGATTATATTTATCATTATTTGTGGCATTGGTGAAACCTCAAGCATTTGACATGATTGTGTATTACGTTCTAAAACACCTTGTCTGTTGGACAGATGGCTGAAGCTTGATTTAGTGAATAACACTTAAGTATCTCTTAATATATTGATACAATTTCTGTGGAAAAGCTACAAATAACTTTTGAAGTCGTCAGGGGATCCGCATCAATTTACTCAAGTACCTAATATTTCAGCGAGCCATCAATACCAAAATCAATCAAAATACAAATTTGATACCTTTATGATGTAAGGGACATAACTGCGGTTACACATAAGCAGCTCTTGCAATATTCCACTAACTTTTTCTATTATTGCAACTCAGTGTGTTTTTAGAACTTGTATATCCTTGGTTCTAGATCAGCTTTGTTTGAATAGAATTATTGATCAAAGCCGTTTCATTCGCGTTCATCTTATATATAGAAATGGAAACCAAAACAATATATGATTTAACAATTAAATAATTTAATCATTAACAATTCAATTTTATTATTTTATACAAATGACATCTCATAAATTACAGATGTTTCAACTCCATTAATAAAATCAAGTTTTTCAAGAATAATAAAATACCGTTCATCAGATCAGCTTATCTTCTTAGATATCTCATGCAAAAAACGGTATTTTATTATTCTTGAAAAACTTGTTTTTATTAATGGAGTTGAAACAGCTGTACTTTATGAGATGTCATTTGTATAAAATAATAAAATTGAATTTATTATTTAATGATTAAATTATTAAATTGTTAAATTAATTGTTTTGGTTTCCATTTCCAATTTATATTTTTATATTGATAAACTATAAGTTTATTTATTTATTTACCTGTTTAAGTGCGATAGTTCATAACATTCTTCAAAACATTTATTTGCCAATAAAAACCATTGGGTTTTTATTGGCAAAAGAACTCAATAAATTCTTTGGATATTTAATATCCCTTAGGTGGTTATTTAACACCTAGCTAAATTGTTATATATATATATATATATATATATATATATATGGGACTACTTTACCCAATGCATAATCTTTGACAGCAGGATGTATTTTTGAGTGAGATTTAGCTTCCTTTTCTACAAAGTCGAGCAACTGCAGAGAAAGCTTCCTTGTGTTTGCTAGAGCTATTTTACATGTGTTAATACCTGTGATATACAGGTAAGAGTTATGCCTGCAACAAGGCTTTATTTAAACAAAAGTATCTTTGTCTTACATAAGGTGTTAATGTCACAGAATTGTTTAAAGAATAGTTTTTATTTTTTTTTTAGAAGTGTTCTTTGGAAGTATTGCACGGAATAAGGAAAAAAGAATTATAATATTCTTCAAATTTCCCTGTTTAGTGCTTATTATCTAATTCAACATTTGGTAAATGTCTTTTTGCCTGTTGTTACCAATGCCTGAATAAAAAATTATAAAAGGAAAGATTAATTAATTAATTAATCAATCAATTGATAATAAACTGAAATGAAATATCAGTCCATATGTTGGCAACATGATCCTCCCAATGTACAACAAATATATATTATAGCAAAAAACCTGTGCTTGTCTTGCTATCATCTTTAGCCTCTCAACACCTGGCATAAAGCCACCTCCTTTCCCACCTCCCAAATACTCCCGCCTTCACATAGTCGAGAGGTTTTTCTTTTCCTGTTCTTGAAAGTTACTTGGCGTTCTCAGTAGTGCCAGTGATGCAAGAAAAGCACCCAGTACACACTGTAAAGTGGTTGGTGTTAGAAATGGCATCTAGCCATAGAAACCATGCCAAAACAGACATTGGAGCTTGGCACTGCTTTGCAGCTTGCCAGATCCTGTCGAACCGTCCAACCCATGCCTGCATGGAAAGTGGATGTTAAATGGTGATAATAGTAATGTATAATACTAAAGAAATAAACAAATTTTTCCAAGCTTAACTTATGCATACTAAAATTCATAACTCTGGGTAAGTTGATATTCTGTGAATAGTCAAGAATCCTAATGTTTTAAACAAAGCATGTTTTTGGAGGAAGAAAAAAAGTCTCTCTTTTCAGTGAAGGATTTTATGAATTTATTCTGATTTACAAGCTTTGCTAAATAATTTTTGCCCACCTCTGCTCAGCAGAAATTATTTGCTGTCTTTGTGTGTGTGTTTTGTAACCTGTTCAATGTATCAATTCTTGAATTAACCCTTTTGATACCAACCTGGCTGAAACCGCCTTTGGCTCTAATGTACAAATGCCTTGTTTTCTTAAGTTTTGAATTAAAGTCTTCCACCAAACCTTAGTTACAATTTATGTTCCTAACACTAACTTCATGATAACTAAGTTATTTTAATAAATTCTTTGTTATATACATTATTTGCATTTGATGGAAATGTGCCACACCCTAGAGGTTGAGGGAACCTGTGGAAGAGGTAGATTCAGGAAGACCTGGGATGAGGTGATGAAGCACGACCTTCGAACATTAGGCCTCACTGAGGTAATGACTAGCGACCGAGACCTTTGGAAATATGCAGTGCATGAGAAGACCTGGCAAGCCAAGTGAGACCATAACCCATAGCCTATGCCAGTGGAGTAACCAGCCCACTTATGCATACCTTTCCTTCATTTAGACACTAAACTCTGCTTGCGAAGACCTGTTGAGGCAAGTGAGATCGAAATCAAATTTGATGACTGGAACCCGTGCCAGTGGAACACCATCCGAGCATGATCGTTGCCAGAGCAGCTGACTGGCTTCCTTGCCGGTGGCATGTAAAAAGCACCATTCGAGTGTGATCGTTACCAGTGTCGCCTTACTGGCACTTGTGCTGGTGGCATGTGAAAAAGCATTCGAGCGCGGTCATTTCCAGTGCTGCTTCACTGGCTCCTGTGCAGGTGGCACGTAAAAAAATACCATTTGAGCGTGGCCTTTGCCAGTACTGCCTGACTGGCCCTTGTGCCGGTGGCATGTAAAAGCATCCACTATACTCTGAGTGGTTGACATTAGGAAGGGCATCCAGCTGTAGAAACTCTGCCAGATCAGATTGGAGCCTGGTGCAGCCATCTGGTTTGCCAGTCTTCAGTCAAATCGTCCAACCCATGCTAGCATGGAAGGTGGATGTTAAACGATGATGATGATGGATATTTGTCCTCATCTTGTTTGTTGTTAACACAACGTTTCGGCTGATATACCCTTCAGCCCACGGGCATATGGCGTAGTGGTTAAGAGCACAGGCTACTAACCCTAAGATTCTGAGTTCGATCCCAGACAGTGACCTGAATAATAATAATAGTATCGAAAAATACCTTGGGAATGAAAACCCAGGTTTGAAATTTCTCCAAGACACCTGATGAAGGCTGGAGGGTATATCATCTGAAATGTTGTTAACAACAACATTTTGGCTGATAACAAAATGTGTTAACAACAAACAAGATGAGGACAAATATCCGTCAAATGTAAATAATGTACATAATTCCTCATCTCTTAAATATAGGACTGTCTTTGTTATATTTAAAATTAATTGAAAGAAATACAGAGCATCTAAACAGAAATATGGTAACAAAAGGGTCAAACAATTTAGAAGAAAGTGGGTATTACTATACATGCTTTCCACAAATCGTCTAATCTATCTTTACACCCACTCTACTGCCCCCCCCTCTCTCTCCAATGTCATTTTAGAAATGATCACATTGAAATCTTGAAGCTATGAGATAATGCATGACTACTTCAAAGCAACAATACAGTTCTATATTTAAGAGATGAGGAATTATGTACATTATTTACATTTGACAGATATTTGTGCTCATCTTGCTTGTTGTTAACGCGTTTCTGCTGATACACCCTCCAGCCTTCACCAGGTGTCTTGGGGGAAATTTCGAACCTGGGTTCTCATTCCTATGGTATTTTTCAATGTTATTATTATTATTATTATTATTATTATTCAAGTCACTACCTGGAATAAGGCTACTAATCCCAATATTCTGAGTTTGATTCCAGCATTGACCTGAATAATAATAATAGTAATAATAATAATATCAAAAAATACCTTAGGAATGAGAGCCCAGGTTTGAAATTTTCCCCAAGACACCTGATGAAGGCTAGAGAGTATATCAGCTGAAACATTGTTAACAACAAACAAGATGAGGACAAATATCTGTCAAATATAAATAATGTACATAATGTACTTCAAAGCAATGTGCATAATTAATGCATTACATTTGACAGACTAATTTGAATGCTAAAGGGATAAAGCAGTTTTTTGCAGATTGGTGAAACTGCCATATCTGATCATATTAAGCCCTATGAAAATTATTGTTCCTGCTACAAGACCTGGAATTGTAGCTAATAAATTGGTCACTTTACCAAATATTACCATTATGATAACCATAACTTTTGCAATATGACTTGCAAGCTTTGTTATACTAATAATGGTAGTGTGCATGCTGTATGAAGTAGGGGCATGAGAGACCCCCATAAGTCTAGCTAATACATCCACTAGACCCTCAGGAAACAGCCCATGGTTAATAATAGCTTCAACCCCAAAGGTGAGGGTATTATTTTTCATTTATCTTGAAGTAGGTGCCCAGAACAAAATGTCAGTGAATTGTTTGGCAGATAGATGAATAAGGCAGCTTAGAAGTTTATTCTTTCAGTTGGCAGTTTTAATTTTTTTTTAGCCCAAGGGTTCATGTGGCCAGTTACTCAGTTTTCATAGCATATAACTCACTGAGATCACAATATTCTCTTGAATGGGACACCAGTCCATTGCACAGTTTAGAGCCAGCAGTTTTCAATGGAAGGAGCAGATTGATTACATTAATCCCAATACTTTCTGCTACTTTATTTTATTGGCAAAGTTGACCTTGGCAGGATTTGAACTCAGAATGTAAAGAACAGCAAGAAATGCTGTTATACATTTTGCCTGACGTGCTAATTCTGCCAGCTCATTAGCTTATGTTGGCAGTTGTTCTGTCAAAATAAGCAAAGAATTTGTTACCCTCAACACAGTGGCAAGGATCTCAGTTGACATGAAGCTCAGCCATGTGTATAAATTGTCGAAATGAGGCCAAATAGCTAGTGATGGAGCAACAAGGAGATTCCTGACAAAGTACCATTTAGAAAGAATTGCTAACGCTTGAAGTAATTCATTTGGCAATATTGCAATTAAGGCTTGTTGAAAACTTACAGGCCACTAGCTGTGTGTTGCATAAAAGCTGCATTTGGCTGCATTCGAAAGCTTAAATGAGGTTAATAGGAAAACTGTTTAGTTGTTGCCAGTGAGTCATTGCAATATTAGTTGATGAAGCAATTTTTAACTTGTAAACAAATTATACTCCCAGTCCTCCTATTTTCACTCATCTCTTTCTCCAAGACAAAACTCTGTCTCCATCAGTAAAACTTGTTGCTACAAAAATAACACCTTCCTGTATTGTTATCTAATTTCTTGCAAAAACAGTCATCTTTCACAAAGTGCAAGTTTCCAAGGATTTTTGCAATAGTGAAATATAGATTCATTACATCTTTATGTCACAATCATACCTCTAAATTGTTATTACTTACATACATAAGCCCTTCATTCCCTATAGAGCAGGGGCCATCAACAGCTTTTCTCTATTGTTCTAGACTTTGGGTTGTCTTTTCTGTTTCTTTCCAGTTGGATCCCTGCTTTTGCAACTCTTATCTTTTCCTCCATCTATTTTTAGGGTGTCCTCTCTTCCACTTCTCTTGTGGGTTTCAGGTCAGGACCCAATATGTAATACTGGATGTTGGTTTCTTTAACGTGTGGCTTATCCTTTTGGATTTTGTTGCACTGCACCATTTGTTTCCCCCACCCCAAAGGCCTTTATCTCCTCCAAAACCTTGTTGGTTTGGGATTGTCATCAATGCTTCTGTAACATTGTTTTTGTCCTGAGTAGGGGTGTTGATCATATACGACCTCATTTTTACCTCTGAGAAGAAGCAGTCCATATTAGCCTGGTCTCTATCGTTTGACCTGTCCAGTGTGGGAGTCCCTAATAGAAGCTTGTTCCCTGTTGACATAGCTTTGTGTCTTTGAGACACACAAACCACCACAACACAATAGGGATTTGACCTTGTGGTGGACTAAATCTCTATACACTCCTAAAATAAAATTGGTAGCAGATCGAAGCAGTAGACTGTGGGACAAAATACCTT
This sequence comes from Octopus bimaculoides, assembly GCF_001194135.2. NCBI lineage: Eukaryota > Metazoa > Mollusca > Cephalopoda > Octopoda > Octopodidae > Octopus > Octopus bimaculoides. Next base: position 89,715,663 of record NC_068987.1, read on the forward strand.
GTATGTTATTGGGTTGGTGCATAATTATTGTGGCTTTTCTCAACAAATTTTATTCAACAAAAACAATAACATGTAACAAAAACATCTTTAAATGATTATTCCGGAGCATATTCACCATCTACTTCAATTACTGCTTCCCATTTGCTTGGCAGATGGTCAGACTGTCATTTAAAGATGTTTTTGTTGAATAAAATTTGTTGGAAAAAAGCTGCAATAATTATGCACCAACCCAATAGCTTACATACTCTTTTATCTTCAGTTTTCAGATCCCACCCAAATTGACTTTGCATTCATTCTTCTGAGCTTGGTAAAATAAATACCACTTAGTAATTAAAAAAAATGTTGATGTATTGGGAAGCAAACTTCTTAACCACGCCCCTACATCTCAGCCTATCAACTTATATCTTGATCAGAATCGACTTGACTACTTCCTGTGACAGTTTATCTAATCCTTCCTTTTTTAGCCGAGTTCCTTGTCCAGAATTCTCTTTCCACATCAGCCTTATTTTTCTTTTTAATACATAGATGCAGGTATGGCTGTGTGTGTAAGAAGTTTACTCTACAAGCATGTGGTTTCAAGTTCTGTCCCACAGCACAGCACCTTCAGCGAACGTCTTGAACTATAACCTTGGGCTGACCAGGCCTTATGAATAAATTTGGTAGACAGAAACTGTGTGGAAGCCCATATATGGATGTGTCTTTATGCCTGTCTTCAGCATCCCCTCCCCCAACTGTCTGAGAGCTAGTGTTGGTTTACTTACCTCCCTATAACTTAGCAGAGTTTGGCAAAAAGAAACTGATAGAATAAATACCAGTCTTAAAAAGAACAAAAAACAAAATGACTGGGACTAATTTGTTTGACTAAACCATTGCAAGATGCTGCCCCAGCATGGCTGTGGTCCAATGACTGGAACCTTTAAACTAAGTTTAGCATGTCTTGTGAACAAAAACCAGATTGTGAGGAGTCTGTGGTCTGTGATGGTAATAAATAATAGGGGAAAGTTTGTGTGTTTGGATCAGTTTGAAGAGAGGAATAGAGCAGACACTGACCTTTTGTGTCGTTTTATCTGAGAAAGAGAAGAAAATATTGGCTTTGGTGGTGATGGTGGGAAAATTTCTTTCCCACAAACGGAGGGAGAATTCTAAAAGGTCAGATTCCCCCCCCCCCCCAACATGTCAACTTAGATACACTCATCAACTTCATTGCAAATAACTAAATCTATTCAAGTCCCATGAATATCTTTCCAGGTCAAAAAATGAAGTTTCATGCAAACATTCATTTCAATGACAATCAATCATATCTCACTTTAAACGACTGCTGTTCATGTCTAAAATTCCTTGTGAAACTTTCGGAATGCCTCTTATTTTAAACCGAACCAATAAATTGTTTTTACAGAAGACAGCTTCTGTTAACGTTTACTTAACTACAAAGATTAAAAAAAAAATTTTATCTTTGAAGCGTTCATTAACAGCAATGCTATTTTTTTCTTTTTTAAAGTTTATTAGTCTCTTTTGCAGAACTGCTGTTACAGAGATGTAAACAAACCAATATTGGTTGTCAAGCCATGGGAAAAGAATGACAAACACACATTTATAATACAATGGGATTCCTCACAGTTTTTCTGTTTACTAGATTCACTTAGATTGGTTGGCCCGTGGCTATAGTAAAAGACACTTTCCCAAGGTGATGTGCAATGGAACTGAACTCAAAACCACATGGTTGCAAAGCAAGTTTCTTAACCACACAGCCATGCTTGTTCTTATAGTATAATTACTTTAAGGCAGCAGATTAATGATTTAGAATAGTCTGAGTTCAAATCCCACTTGGGTTAGCTTCACCTTATCTCATTTTGGGAAGATATTCAGTGTCTGTAGTAACCCCCAAAGAATAAGAGACCCTGCTGACATTATTATCAAAACCTTATATTGAAATTTTCAGTTTGTATTTTATGCATTTTTAAAAATAGAAATTTATTATTTTCTGGTATGGTCATGTGTTGCGTATGGATGAGGACAGCTGTGTGAAAATGTGTCACACCCTGGCAGCAGAGGTAACCTGTGGAAGAGGTAGACCCAGGAAGACCTGGGATGAGGTGGTGAAGCATAATCTTTGAACATTGGGCCTCACAGAAGCGATGACAAGTGATTGAGACCTTTGAAGATATGCTGTGCTTGAGAAGACCCTGCGAGCCAAGTGAGACTATTGCCTAAGTCAGTGCAGCATAACTGGTCTATTTAAGGGTATCCTTCAATCATTGGGCAATAAACTGTGCTTGCAAAGACCTGTTGAGTCAAGTGAAGTCTTTGTCGTGGCATGTAAAAATCACCATTTGCGCATGGTCAATGCAAGTGCTGCCTGACTGGCCCCATGCCGGTGGCACGTAAAAAAGCACTCACTACATTCTCAGAGTGGTTGGTATTAGGAAGGGCATCCAGCTGTAGAAACCTTGCCAGATCAGATTGGAGTCTGGTGCAGCCTCCTGGCTTGCCAGTCTTCAGTCAAACCGTCCAACCCATGACAGCATGGAAAGCAGACGTTAAACAATGATGATGATGATGAATGCACTTAACTATAACACCAGTGTACCACCGCACATCTAACTACATCTTGTGGTGCAGTATAGTGTAGTTGGGAACCAATGACCTGGAGAGATGGAAAGTGAAGTCAACCTTGTCTTTGAACACAGAATATAACGGTATAACTAGATAATAAATGATAATAATAAAAATACTAAACTTATTATATACAGTGCTTAGGGGCTCTACGATTCTTCAGCAAAAGTAGCCAAAAGCTCATGAACAGTACATAGAATAATGCACAGGAAATGAACTGTGAACGAGTCATTTAAATGAAAAAAAAAGAAAGAAAATAGTGTATATAGCTGCAGAATATTTTGCCATTATTTTGATTTTTAACTTTTTACTGAATTTGATGAATTTCTTTTCTCTTTTTCCAAGGTTGTGATAGCGGATTTGGTTTTGCAATTGCTCAAAAATTGGATAGCATTGGTATGAAAGTCCTAGCTGGCTGTCTGGACCAGTGTGGTAAAGGAGCAACGAAATTAAAAAGTTCTTGTTCAGAAAGGTGAGATGGTACACATATTTTTAAAGTCAATACTTTAACCCTTCTGCAGAAGGTGAATGTTGTTGATCCTTCAGCTGTGGGCCGAGACCATTTGTAATGTACCCAGAGTACAGTAATGTGGAGGCGCAATGGCCCAGTGGTTAGGGCAGCGGACTCGCGGTCGGAGGATCGCGGTTTCGATTCCCAGACCGGGTGTTGTGAGTGTTTATTGAGCGAAAACACCTTAATCTCCACAAGGCTCCAGCAGGGTATGGTGGCGAACCCTGCTGTACTCTTTCACCACAACTTTCTCTCACTCTTATTTCCTGTTTCTGTTGTGCCTGTAATTCAAAGGGTCAGCCTTGTCACACTGTGTCACACTGAATCTCCTTGAGAACTATGTTAAGGGTACATGTGTCTGTGGAGTGCTCAGCCACTTGCCCGTTAATTTCACGAGCAGGCTGTTCCGGTGATCGGATCAACTGGAACCCTTGATGTCATAGGTGACGGAGTGCCAATAACAACAACAGTAATGTACTTGGATCTTCACTTACAAGGCATTGGTTGGCCTGTGGCTATAGTAAAAGACACTTTCCCAAGGTGATGTGCAATGGGACTGAACTCAAACCCACATGGTTGCAAAACAAGCTTCTTAACCACACAGCCATGCTTGTTCTTATAATATAATTACTTTAAGGCAGCAGATTAATGATTTAGAATAGTCTGTTGGTCATTGAGGCACCACTGAAGACATTGTCTTGTGAAGGTCTATCAAGGGCAAGTCAGGCTAACAGAACCCACTTGTTTACCAATTATAAATCTTATGATGTGGTCTTGAAATGCTGTATGTTTTCAAGTTTTTCTTTTTCAGACCATGTGACACAATTTAATCCAATACATGAGCAGAGGGATAATTTAAATGTTCGTTTTTAACTTGCATTCAGTTTGATTTCAAGAAGCTGTTCATGCCAGCAACCTTGTTATTGCTTAATCCATTAATGCTTATTTATTTACATTGTTTTGGAGCGTGGTTGTTGCCAGTGCCCCTGGACTGGCTATTGTGCGGGTGGCATGTAAATTACACCATTTTGAGCGTGGCCGTTGCCAGTACCGCTGACTGGCCTTCGTGCCGGTGGCATGTAAAAGCACCGACTACACTCTCGGAGTGGTTGGTATTAGGAAGGACATCCAGCTGTAGAAACTCTGCCAAATCAGATTGGAGCCTGGTGTAGCCACCTGGTTCGCCAGTCCTCAGTCAAATCGTCCAATCCATGCTAGCATGGAAAGCAGACGTTAAACGATGATGATGTGTTATCTGATGGCTTTGAGATTTTGACGATGTGATTGCTCATTTTTAGAATGACATTTCAGAGTATGTCTGAGAGGCCAGATCTGGCTAGTTTGCACATAGAACAAGTAGAATATTTTGGCCGGATGTGTCTTGTTTAAATGCTAAAGAGCTAAGCTGATAACATATGCTCTACATACATTTATAAGTCTGCCATAGATTGTTATGTCTGGGTTTGGCTGAGTCTTATCTGTTGTAGTGATGCATTTGGTCTCATAAACATTAATTCGGAGACCCATTTGTTTTGCATTTGCAGCTGAGTAATGAAACCTTGATGGTTAGCAATGTTATTGTTAATAGTTAGCAAGATCATCTGCATTAACATAGATTAGAGATTATTTGACATGCAATAGAGAATCCAGTATCATTTATTTCTTTCATTTTTATGGTCACTGCAACAAAATGTTTCCTTGCTTGACCTCTTTCATTATGTCCATGATCATACTTGTACCAACATTGATCTTGAGAATGTGAATTAACTTTCATATTTAAATATATGGAGGCCACTTTTGGGCCTGCTATATAACCCGTTTTAGTGGGGCAGCAAATGTGGTACATACTCCAGCTATGTCACTGGACCAAACAACAATAGACACCACTTTTTTCTCTTAAGTGTTGTGTTGTGTTGGTTTTCAACAGGTGAATCAATAGGTATCAGATAGTTGTTCTCATAAATTACGCAAACGTTATTCAGGTATGATTTATTATACTTTGTGGCAAAACACATTTATGTCAAAATGTAACAAGCAATTTGTCTTATGAAACTTGATTGAGTATTAAGTTATCGGCATGTTTTGTCCTATTAAGTATTAGTTTCCAGTTAAGAATTGAAAAAGTTATAGTTTGGTGTTATAATAATGTTAAAACTGGTAATTTCTCTCAGGCCAAGGAGTAAGTTTATACTTGACTTGTTAGAAATAACAGCCAAAAAAAGGAAGCTTCTATGCAGCCACTTGACCTGCTAAAACAGTAGCTAGTTTACCTCCTTACACACGACTGATTAACACACATTGAAGATGGGTAACCACCCAGAAACCCAGGTCTGTGTGTATTATGTAAGGCTAGAGATGGGATCGATGACTTCCCTTGCAAATACTAATTGGACACAGATTGTGTGTTGTTGGCCAGATGGAGGAGATGTCTTCCTGGGGCTAAAAACAATAGTAACATCATCCTCTCTAGGACTGCCACATTTAGTTGGCAAATATATTTTATGAAACCCAGATTGTTGAAAATTGACAAACTTCTTTTAAACTAGCAAGGGTAGGGATATAGTTACAGTATGTGCTGCCCTTATGTTTGACCCCCCCCCCTCACACACCAGCAGTATAGCCTCTACAGGTTTATTTAGCAGAACTAAAGTGCCTCCCTAATAAAAGCCTTGCTTGGAGTGGACAGCTCCCCCTCCTCAGTTATTGAATGAGAAAGCTTTTATTTGGTCACTTGATCTGTTAGAAATAGTAGCCTGAGCAACAGAGGGAGCCTCTTCTAAATAGAGGTTCGACCTGTTTAAAATAGCAACCAAATTTCCTCTAATCACATCCTTAAAATAAAGAACACACATTGGCGAATGTACTTATTGACATGCAAAATGGTGTGATGGCCATAACTGAAATGTCATTTTTTATCAGTTAATCTACACGTAAATGACAACTGTTACCTTCTGTTTGACTTTGTGTATTGAGAAGTGTTAGGGGCCTCCCTCCTCTCATTGTCTTGTAGGTTTCAGTCATTGGGTTGCTGTTGTGCTGAGGCACAGCTTTGGAAGGTTTCAGCTGACCAGGTTGACCACAGTATTTATTTTTTTAAAATTTGGTATTTTTTCTATTGGTCTCTTTTGCCGAACCACTTCAATGCAGGGCCATAAACAAACCGACATCGATTGTCAAGAGCTGGTGAGGATACAAGTACTGCAATACCACTGGATGGGTGATGTCAGTGTGCACACACAACAGAGCGTAAGTGATGATTCAAGAGGAAAACTGGGTATAACAGGCATTAGATGTTGTGTGCAAGAGAGAAGACTACACTGGCTTGGTCATGTGATGTGTGTGGATGAGGACAGCTGCATAAAGAAGAGCCAGTCTCTAATTGTAGAGGGAACCTGTGGAAAGGGTAGGCCCTGGAAGACATGGGAGTAAGTGGTGAGAAAGGATCTTCAGATACTGGGCCTCACTGAGGAGATGACAACGAACCAACACTTGTGGTGATTTGCTGAACTTGAGAAGATATGTCAAGTTGGATATATTGACAGGAGTTGGCAAGCTGGAGAGGTGCACCAGGCTTCAATTATCTTTTTTGGCATGGTTTTTGACAGCTGGATGCTTTTGCTAATGCCAACCACTTTGCAGAGTGCACTGGGGGCTTTATACATGGTACTAGCTTGGTTGCTTTATGCTTTGCACCTGCAGAGGTGCCGTATACATGGAGATCCCCTTTCGGTCATGAATGACCATGGGATTGCACCTACAAAGTTACCCTCCCTGGCACAAGTCTGGGCAAGGTTGTTTGTGAAAGGCCAGCAGTCGCCCATGCATACCAGCCTCCCCTCTGTATGCCAGTGATGTTATCCAAGGGAAAGGCAAAGGGGCCGATACAGCTTGTCACCTGTGACGTTGCAACTCATTTCTACAGCTGAGTGAACTGAAGCAACGTGAAATAAAGTGTCTTGCTCAAGAACACAAGATGCAACCCGGTCCGGGAATCAAACTCACAACCTCATGACTGTAAGCTTGACGCTCTAACCACTGAGCCATGCTGTATACATAGCATAAATATTAATGGTGTGGTTGTATTTTCGTGGCAGGATCAGAAAATAAAAATATTTTTGTAATATTTTAATTAACAAGTCTTGTTTTCTGTTATCTACTGTGTTGTTTGGCTTTTCAAAGAAATGATAATTATATATTTATTTTAATTACAACTGGAGCAGCAATAATCTAATTTATATATCTTATATTTCTGTATAGGTTAGTGGTATTAAAATTGGATGTTACGAACCATAGGGATATTGAAAATGCGAAAAGCTACGCACAAGAATTACTTGGAGAAGATGGTAAGTGCACCTTAGGTTGGTGTATGTAATGTCTTTTGTAATGTTGTTGTTTAACTTATAATTCCCTGATTGAATAAATCTACGGGATAAGGCATTTTAATCTGACCATCCTATTATTTTTGCAAGCCTAGTGTTAGAAATAACTTCTTGTAACCGTTATATTTTTGCTTCCAATTCTTCAGGTCTGTGGGGTCTTGTCAACAATGCTGGGATTTCTTACTTTGCTGAGACTGAAATGACATCTGAAGAAATATTCCAGAAGACAATTAATGTTAATCTTTTTGGTACAATTCGATTGACAAAAGCATTCTTACCTTTCATTAGGAGAAGCAAAGGTAGAATAATCAACATGGCCAGTTTCGTTGGTAATTTCCTTTTTTTCTTTGTTTCTTACTTTCTTGAATAGCTTTATTGGAAGACAGTTTGCCAATTTCATGTTAAAACATTCTATCAAAGAAAACCTTCTGCCGTTGGTTACTCGGGGATGCCATCTGCATGTGAAACAGCAGTTGAGTTATTGTTAATATATTTAATTTAACGAGTATCAAAAATCGATTTTAGAAATAGCTGTATGATTCAGAAGTTTGCTTCCCAAGCACGTGGTTTCAAATTCCAGCTTCAATGTGCGTCACTTTGGTCAAGTCTCTTCTTCTGCAGTGTCTTGGCATCACATGGCAGTTGAAAATCTGTGTCATTCAATTCCAATATTGTGTGAAAACATACAGAAATATTATTTTGCTTGGAAACAGGTGAGGGTTGGTGACAGGAAGGGCATCCAGCTGTAGAGCATCTGGCTCAATAAACTGTGTCTGAAGTGGACATTAAAGCTATGATGATAGTGATTACCTTTTGGAAATCTTTCTACACTTGTTTGAAAACTGAGTGTTTAAGTTCAAAAAGTTGGTTGTTTGATTATTTTTAGTCTTACCTGAAAGTCACCCGTTTCACTTCACTTCTTTCTCTCTCTCATCATCTTTGGTGAAGTCATTGGAACACATCTCTTGGCTCTTACATTCCTCCCAACTGGTGGAGTGATTGAACTGTCTATGCCAGTTTGTATCTCCATCTACCAATATTTCTGACCAAACACATTATTTCCTTATCTCCAAACCCAGCCATTACTCACTGGATCTTCTGATCAGGCTATCTTATATTTCCTTCCTCCACTACACACACCTTAAAGCCAGATAACCAATTTTATACCAACAGCAAAATATGGTTTAACCTTTTCCCCTTATGAGATAATTCATTACCATAACCTTTGGACATTCTTGTATCAAGTCTCAAGATCCAAAGGGTTGGTTGCCTGTTTTCCATGGTGTACACGTGACTGAGATGATAGCATTCCCCCTGGATGGGAAGTCAGTCCCTCACAGTCACTCACTCATTGTAGCTGAGTGGACTGGAGCAATGTGAAATGAAGTGTTTAGCTCAAGAACGCACCACCTTGTCCAGGAATGGAAACCATGATGTTGTAATTGTGAATGCAACTCTCTAACCACTAGGCTATGTGGCTGAGAAAACTCAGCAGGTACTTAGAACTCTCCTTCTACATCTCTTACACAAACCTCATAAGACCAAAGCCCACAGCTTCCAACATTGAGTGCAACTCCACCAACAACAACGAGATGTTGTTTTTATCCACATTGCCTGCAACAGCAGACTTCAAAAAAAAGCAAGGCCTCACTCAACCTGCAAGCTCCCTTGCTTTCCAAAATGCAGCAGAACCTTCTGCTTTAACTTTTGCTGTTGTTTAGTCCAGATCACTCCTGACTGAGAAACATGATGAAAGACATTCCATCTTTGACCATCCTATCTTTCCCAAAAGTACAGTGCAGTTGGGATTACAGAGCTGAATATCTTTCTTATTTCTAAATTGGTAAGATGCAATATGAAGGAAATTTGGTTCCACTTTTAACTGACTGAGGGCCTTTAGCATAGAGAATCTGTAGTTGGTTTGGTTTTACTTTTGTAGATAACCTAAATTAATTTAATTATCTGTATCTTAATACTTTTGATGGTGAACTCTAGTATTCTGTTAAATTCTCTTCTGCATAATTCTATTCTGATTTTCCCCAACTGTCTTTACAGCAAGAATTCCTATCAACGGGACAAGTGCTTATTCTGTTTCTAAAAGTGCCATTGTTGCCTTCTCAGATATTCTGCGTCTTGAAATGAAAAAATGGGACGTTCATGTTTCCATCATTGAACCACTTGGATTTCAAACAAGTAAGTTTTTCTTTGCTTTGTAGTTTTGGCAAATCTAACTCAGCATTTCATTGTTTGGGGTTTGTTGTTGTTGATGTTTAACCACAGGTCAATCCTGATCCAACAGACCTGTTCAAAGGCACTCCGCTTGTGACTGTGCCATGTTTTATGTTGCTGTGTAGACATCAGCTCATTGTTTGGTGTTTGGATGTAGATAAAATAAGTAACTGCCAACAACTGTATTTTGGAACACAACAAAAAGGAAACCCAGAAGACACTCAGACAAACCATGTGGTTTCAGGTTCAATCCCACTGGACTGACCAATGACCTGTGAGTGAATTTGATAGATGGAAACCATGTGGAAGCCTTTTGTGTGTGTGTGTGTGTGTCTGTTTGCCCCCCTCCCCATACCAGTGTTGGTTTCTTTCAGTCTCCTAACGTAGCAGTTCAGCAAGAGACTGATGGAATAAGTACCAGATTGAAAAGAAAAATAAGTTTAAGGGTTACTGTTTCTGAGTACAAAAATCTTCAAAGTTGTTCTCCACCATGGCCACAGTTCAATGGCTGAAACATGTAGAAATGTAGAAAAAATGCATTTGTAGTGATTAATAAAAGTTTTTGTATCTTCCATCTCTCTTTTACCACACACACGTACGTACGTATGTACGTATGTACGTATGTATGTATGTATGTATGTATGTCGTAATGAGATGCCTGCTCCTCACCAATGTTGATGTGTTCAGCTGCCAGCTCTGGTTTTGCTGCTTGTCAAGCTGAGGAGGGCAAACCTGTCAAAGTAGCAGTTGCTCTCTGATAGGTTTGTGGTTGAACCTGTAGGGTGGAGAACTCTGGTATTCTTGGCCCCTGGACCACATCCTGGCTCACCTCTTACAGGGCAGGGATGGCTATCTGCAAGTGTGAGCCCTGTGAATCAGAGTGTCTGTTCCAGTGCAAGCCTTTCGCCATCTCTTGGGGCAATGCCCTTTCCATTTTGTCCACTAGGGCCATGAGGCAGATTGACGAACCTCTTTTTTTAGGTAAACACTTAAATTCATGAACCAGTGTCTGTTCAGTACCATATCCACTTCCATTTTGAACTAAAAAAATGATAATTGATAGATAGTGTTCGTTATTTTGTAAAAATAAAACAAAAAAAAAAAGTATAAGAAAGACAAAAATAAGCAAAACTATTCCTAAACATATGTGACAGAATTTGACTTCAACAATTTTCTTAACCATTTCAAAATAAATGTTTCCGATTCTTTTGAAATGTCTTAAAATAATTTTAGTCCATAAACTAATGCTGTTTTTCTCATATGCGAGCTTTATCTTTTTGATGTTCAGCAATAAATCCGTCAATATTTAATAAAATGACACTCCCCTCCCCCCCGCCATTTACTTGAAAAAGATATAAATGACATGCCTCTCATTGTTCTGCTATTTCATATCAACAGCAGTGACCACCTGTTGAATATTTCTGACCACAAAAAGTTAAATAATAATTCCTTTGCATCAATGCAGGGAAGAACTATTAAATTTTTTTTATTTGTTTTCATGTAAAGTAAAACCTAGAAAAACATTCATATATAATGTGCATCCTAATTCCCTTGACTGGCCCCCGTGCCGGTGGTATGTAAAAAAACTCTATCTGAATGGGATCGATGCCAGGCCTGCCTGACTGGCTCCTGTGCCGGTGGCACATAAAAAGCACCCACTACACTCATGGAGTGGTTGGCGTTAGGAAGGGCATCCAGCTGTAGAGTCTCTGCCAGATCAAACTGGAACCTGGTGCTGCTGCTGCTGGTTCTCCAGACCTCAGTCAAACCGTCCAACCCATGTCAGCATCGAAAACGGACGTTAAACGATGAGCTTATATATATATATATATATATGTATATATATATATATAATCTAATAAAGGTCATGTAAGCCCTCAACAGAAAAAAAGGCTTTCCTCTCCGCATGGGACTCGCACCCACATTCCTTTGTTAATGCGACTGTGTTATCTTTACACCAGCAAATTAGCTAATTCGCTGGTGTGAAGGTAACACACTTAGTCATGTTAACAAAGAGATGTGGGTTTGAGTCCCACGTAGAGAGGAAAGCCTTCTTTTTTCTGTTGAGGGCTTATATGCCCCATTATTAGACTATTTTCCTTAGTCATTGCACGGTGATCACTATAAGCTTTAAGCTTATATAAATACCATTATTATTATTCACAGGATTGTAAAACATGGTGCCATATAACAAAACCATTTGCACCGAAAGCATATATATATATATATATACATATATATATATATATATATATATATATATATATAAGCAAAATAGCTAATTGTAAAATCTCAAAGAAATCAGAGTAGTAATTCTAACAAGTCAATCACCATATCAAAGTGGCTGTTCCATGTTACTACTAGTTTAACCCCAGGCAGATCTTCTGCCAGCTGGTCATCAGTGCAATGCTGCACCCTGTGGTAGCAGGGGGAGCGAACCCCTACCATCCTCTAGCAGACCACAGGATTGTGAGACTGACTTGGTTTCGAGCTGGTTGGCTCATCCTCAGCCACGAGCACCTAGTCAATTGTTAGTATAGTTACTAATCTGATGTTTTTAATATTTTCAGCCTGGTACTTATCCTATATATCTCTTTTGTCAGACTGCAAAGTTATAGGGATGTAAACACACTAACACCAACTGCTGTGTGATGGTGGGGGACACACACACACACACACACACACACACACACACACACACACACACACACACACACACACATACACGACGGGCTTCTTTCAGTTTCCATCTAACAAAGCCACTGACAAGGCTTTGGTCAGCCTGAGGCTATAGCCCAAGGTGCCACACAGTGGGTCTGAACCCAGAACCATGTGGTTGGGAAGCAAGCCTCTTACCACACAGTCACACTTGCTTTTATATGAAATATTTGTTTAAATCGAAAGTTGGTTTGTTCTGTGATTAAGAATTGATGGCAGAATCAGGATTTGCTTATTTACGTCCCTTCAGTTGATGGGTTTAAATCTCTCCTTAGGACTTTGTTTTTCATCCTTACAAAGTCAATAACATAAAATAAGAACTGGGTTTAATATAACCAAACTTACCCTTAAAGCTGTGTCCCAGCTCGGACACGATACTGTGACAGAAAACCGATCGACGGATAAAAGATTATTTATCCTCTTAAGGATAATTTTTTTTTGTCTCATAACTTCAGGTATGAAGACTTTGATGTCAAATTCCATGTAATTCATGATACAATAGTAATTAAAAAAAATACCTAACTAGAACCATATTTATAGCATGGAAAAAGATTCTATGATTCTATTTTCACATTATTAGCCTCGAATTATGTGCGTCTGCTTACTGAGCAATTGAAAGAAATTACGTTTTAGAATTGGATATTAGAAAATATGTAATAAGGGAGATAACTTGTACTTATTGATCATTAGAAATATTTAGTTTTATTTCTTTTCTCTTTTGCAGACAACTTCAATGAACAGGTTTTAGAAAGTCGACTCCAAGAAATTTGGGACTCTCTAGATGAAGAATGCCAGTTAGTTTATGGAAAACGATACCTTGAAGATCTTTACAAGTCATACAAAGAATTATTGCCTAAGATCCCTACAGACCTGTCTCCTGTAGTTCAAGCTGTTTCTGGTGCTCTTCTCTCAAAAAATCCACGCGAACGCTACCCTTGCAGCCAAGGAGCAGATATTCTTACAAGTATATACAGCATCCTACCCATCAGACTTGCTGACAAAATATCAAAATTAGTATCGGTGATTCCTAAAAACTCAAGACCAGTTGCATTGGAACCATCCTCTCATCTCGTACCCTAGAGGAACTTATTTCTTGAAATGAGAAGGAAAACATTTCTTGTACTGTTGACTGTAACATTTGGCTGTGTCTGTCATGTGAGGAAAAATTTTGGCATTGGTTGACAATATCTTTTTATGTTCACACGTGGCCAAATTCATTTTAAAAATTGCTAATGTGTGTTTGTGGTTAGTTTCTGAATTTGAAAGAGAATCCGCAATCGTTTCAGCTTTTTAATTATTGTATCAAAGATCAAATTATAATGTGGCCAATTCGCTATTGATCATTTACCATTATTCATCATGGGACTGAATTTTTCTATATCAGCATTAGACAATATCTCTCATTGAATTAACTCTGCTGTGATATATATTTTAAGTCTTTATATCATATCTGTGAGTTTGTATTATTTTTCCTGCTCGTATGTATGCACACATATCTGATTGTATGTATGTATGTATGCATGTATGTATATATGTATGTATGCATATCTGAGTGTATGTATCTATATGTGTATGTATGTATGTATGTGTTTGATAATCATTGTGAGAATTGTCATATAACAAACAAATGTATCAGAGAAAACGTCTGAAACACGATAACATTGAAAATGTCATTAACTTTTAAAGACATGTTGATATGTCACGACATAAAACAAAAAATTAATAAAACAATAGTAATATATTTTTAATAGCTTGACATTTTTTAATGTTACATTAATTATCCTTGCATCAATTGTCTCCAACTTCCAAAGTATTAATTAAAGTTATGCTGTTTCCATATTCTACCTCTCACTTTCTTCTCTGGCTTTAAATGTGGAAGAGTAACTGAGCTATTATGGTTATTATAATTATTATTATTAGTGCCAATAATGTTGTCGTTGTTGGACACACTTCTTATCAAATGAAGCAATATTCAGTGAGAGATTGTGTCTCCTATGCATTCCTGTCTCCATCCATCTTTCTCTCTCGTTCATCCCATGAAAACTGAACCCTGCTCTCCTTGCAAGTGATTCTCAAGATATGGAGGGGAAAAACATCCCGCACAATCTATTTATTTTAATTTTTTAATCTTTTTCTTTAAACCAAATGAACAAATTTAATTACACTTACCCCTCCCCCCTTGCAAAAAAAAAATAAACAATAGCAAAAAAACAAGTGATGTTCTAAACATCATTTGGTTAATGATCTAATTTATTTTATTTTTCTAATTGTAGCTATGTTTATTATTTACTCCCCCACCACCAATTTCATAAGTATTGCTAATATTGTTTCAGTAAGTATTTAACCCAATTAATATTTGTTAATTATATTTTTCTCCATTTACTTTGATTTCTAATAAAATAATAATTATAATATAAAATTCCATATCTTGTAATTACTAAATATTTTCTTGTATTTGCTGTTTTTGTTTCATATTTATAATTTCTTTTTTTTTTTTTTACATGAGATGTGTGTATGTGTGCATGTGTATCTGAGAATTGGGTGAAGAATTGTTAGGTGATCCTAACAATGGAAGAGGATGACTAAAGGAAAAGTTCGGAAAAGCCTGTTCTTAGGATCTTAAACTTTCATGAAGGAGGTTGGAGAGGACTACAGCAAGTGGTGAAATACTGAGGTGGAGATAACTTGTCTAACCTATGCCAGAATGGTAAAACAGACAAGAACGATTTCTAAATTGGATATTGTCATCTTTGTTGTTTTTACATCTACTTTTCCATGCTTTTGTGGGTCAAACAAGGATCTGTTGAGGTAGAGTTTCTATGGCCAGCTTCTCTTGGCATCAACCCATTCTTATTTCCAATAATCTCCCAGTCTATGAAACAACAAACAGCCTGAATATGTGGAGAGCTGGAAACCTGACAGTGTATGAGACCTTTGTTTACATGTCAAGAGATCCCCACATGTTTCTATAATGGGTTGCAAACCAATGACCCCATCTGAAAGCTAATGTTTACAAACCAGTGGAAATGAAGGAAATACAAAATCTCGCAAACGTTTACATACAGACACTTGAGAGATGTACTATGGACATATTAGAACTAGATTCTCTTAAGTGCTTTGGTAGCTCACTAGTAGTACTAGGTAGCTTTTAGTATATAGATGTAATTAGCAAAGAAAGTGGTTTCTCTGAAAGCATGGTAGCCAGAGTAAGAACAGGTTGGAAAAAACTCAGGGAGCTACTACTGGTAACAAAAGTCTTTCCCCTCCTCTCACTCTTTAATTCTCCATCTCTTAGTACAAAGTCTTCTCCATCTCCATTGTAGTTCCACTCAATCAAAGATAATCTTAGTCTTGCAAGCTGCATGGCCACCTCACTAGTGCTGGTGCCACATAAAAAGCACCCAGTACACTCTGTAAAGTAGTTGGTATCAGGAAGGACATCAAGTTGTGGAAATCATGTTAGAGCGAATATTGGAGCTTGATGCAGGAACTGGACCCATCAGATCCTGTCAAACTGTCTACCCAAAGCCAGCAATAAACATGGCTGTTAAATGATCATCATGGGGTGTGTGTGTGTGTGTGTATAAAATATGGGAAGAGCTGTCATCAATAGTTTATGCTTTTGACCAGAAGTCCTCTTGACCAAAGCTGACCTGGGGCTGGACTACATTGCTATTCTCTATTGTATGATACACAAATATAAAATATTTAAAAAAAATTTCTGTTAATAGACTCAAGTTTAAGATGTTGCTAATCCCTATGGGTGCAGTGGGATGGAGGCTAGGAAGGTTGACAGGATTGTGTTTATTTGTGTCACTTTATGATCCTGAAGTTCTGGTTTCAATCTCAGTGTGTGGTGTCATAAGCAAGGGTCCCATAGTTAAAATTGGGTAGATAGACTGTTTAAGCTCAATAGATGAAGTCAACTTGTAAGACTAAGGAACAAGTTTGTCACATTGAATCTACTTGGGATTATGTTAAGGCACACAAGAACATGGCTGTGTGCTTAAGAAGTTTGCCCCCAAACCATGTGGATTTGGGTTCAGTCACATCACGTGGCACCTTGGGCTAGTGTTTTCTTCTATAACCCCATGCTGATGAAAACCTTGTGAATGAATTTGGCAGATGAAAATTGAAAGAAGCTGGTGTGTGTGTGTGTGTGTGTGTGTG
>NC_068987.1:89732781-89735840 GCF_001194135.2 Octopus bimaculoides
GTGTGTGTGTGTGTGTGCGTGCGCGTGCGTGCGTGTGCGCGCGCGTCCTTGTCTTGACATCATGTGATGGTTGTAAATGAACATCACTGTCAAACAAGTGAGGTTGTTTGTATCCAGTATTCCATGAACGACATATCTGGACATGAGGAAATATTATCTTGCAGGGAAATGGTGTGGGTTGGTGACAGGAAGGGCATCCAGGCTGTAGAAAATCTGCCTCCATGAATCCTGTCTGACTCATGCCAACATGGATCTTAAATGGTGGTGGTGATGGTGGTAAGTGTTTGCTACATTAGAATACAATGAATGGTTATTGATTAGGTAGCTGCTATAGCTTGTAGTTACAATGGTCAAATGCCAAGAACATGCCTTTGCTGAGACCAACACAAGATTGAATATTGGGGTAAAATGAGTTGAATGGTTGATTTGTCACTTTATTGATTTAGGAATTCATGTTTCGTGCAACATTTGATTCTGTCCTTTGGTATCAATGCATGGCTGTGGGATCAAGAAGCTCATTTTGTAATCATGTGGTTTTAGGTTCAATCCCACTGTGTGGCACCTTGAGCTGGTGTCTTCTATGATAGCTTCATGTTGAACAGTGCCTTTTGAACATATTGGTAGACAGAAACTGTGTGGAAGCCTGGTGTGTGTGTGGGGGGGCTCCTGTGCAGGTAGCACATAAAGAGCACCATTTGAGTATGGTCAATCAATGCCAGTGCAGTCTGACTGGCGCCCGTGCCAGTGGCATGTAAAAAGCACCATTCTGTCATGGTCAATGCCAGTGCCACCTGACTAGCCCCTGTGCTAGTGACACGTAAAAAGCACCAATTGCACTCTTAGAGTGGTTGGTGTTAAGAAGGGCATCTAGCTGTAGAAACCTTGCTAGATCAGATTGGGGCCTGGTTTAACCCCCAGTCAAACTGCCCAACCCATGCCAGCATGGAAAGTGAATGTTAAACGATGATGATGATGATGATATACATACGTGTGTGTGTGTGTTTGTCCCCCCCCCCAACCACTGCTTGGTTTGTCTTTGTCCCTGTAACTTAACAGTTCAACAAAGTAACAGTAAGTATCAAACTTAAAGATAAGTACCGTTCTTCAAGGTGGTGCCCCAGCATGGCCGTGGCCCAATGATTGAAACAAGTAATAGATATATGTATATATGTGTGGGTGTGTGAACGTATATAACTCCTTATGTCAAACAAGTAGGAAATTTGCCAGCATCGACTCTGTTTTGGGGGAATCAATCTGGAAATGTTACCAATGGCCTGGGTTGTGATTCTGTGTCCTGTTCAGAAGGAGAAATATCTACATCCTGTTTACTCACAACTCTATAATATTCTGCAGCTTATTTTATAAGCTGCCTCTTTAGTCCACAACATTTAATAAATCATCGTATATGATATGTTTCAGGTGATTCTGGTGACCAAAGCTTATGTTGCTGTAATGGCCATGCTCCAATGAATAGCACAGATGCTTACAGAGAAGTGATTATCAATTCAATGGCTTTCAAGTGCAAAAAAAGAAGGCCCTAAAATAGCTTTTATCTGTTTAATAATATATATTTTTCTTGTTTTGTTTTTGTCTCGCGCACTCAAGGTCATTGATTGCTGCTGCTGCTGTTAGTGGTGTAGGAAGGAAGTGTTGTTGGTTTGCTTTCAATGTTTTATGTATTTTTATTTTTGTATATTTAGTTTTTGTTTCTTAATATTAGTTATTTTGTGTGGTAGAGACATCACGTTACTCCATTTAATATCATTTACTGTCCCTTTTGTTGAGTTCCCTCTATTATAAACGTTTGAATCCAGCTTCCAGTAGGAATTACGCTTATCATCACCTCATAACACATTGGCATATTCTACACATTCCTAGATGTCAAAATTTACCACCAAAGCAACATGACATTTCTCCCCCTCCCCTCTAATACCCGTGGACTCCAATCCAATTTAGGACAGACACATTACCACTTATATCATGCAATTCTCCCACCCTATTCTCACTCAAACCTCTCACCTTTTATTGTCCATCTCTGCTGTCCAGCTTACACCTCCATATTCAAACTCTGCTTTAAGAAGGTAGTATCTGTGCACGTGTGTAGACACCACTCTTTCTGTTGCTCACCTGTAAAAGGAGTAACCTCAAAGTCACCTGTATTCACTCACCTGTAAATGAGAAACCCTGTAATGGCCTAGCATCCCATTCAGGGGGAATGTTGTGATTTTGGTCATTTAATACGCCATAGGAACTAGGTAACTGGCCCTATGACTCTAAAAACTTGAGGCAGTAATGTCCAGGGGCTTGAGGCTGATGATGTCACTCACCTCACACCTGGATAATCAGTAACAAAGACTTCAACTTAATTCAGCTGAAATTCTTCCTCCCATTTTTTCTAAATACATCACTGTCACCACATCTATTTGGTTACCCATCTACTTGCAGGCGGACACAGTCTTGATCATCTAGTTGTTGGTAGCGACAGCCTCGGTCATCTAGTTACTGGTAACGATGGCCTAGGTCATCTCGTTGCTGGTAGCGACAGCCTCGGTCATCTAGTTCCGATATTAATCTTGGGCATGTACTTACTAGTGCCAGGAATCTTGTCCGTCTGTTTGCTAGAGGCCTCAGCCACCTGGTAGCTAGCGACAGTCACTTGACAGTGGCTGTCATCTTGGTTGAGAATGAAAGTGAGACTATATTTTTAGAGATGAAAATCTGCACAGAGGGAACTTGTTAGGGAAGGTATAAATCTCAAAGCCCTTTCTGACTTGAATGGCTTGTCAAGATGTATCTTTTTGTTTTTGGCAGAGAGCCAAGATCTCGCATGTGGGGCGCTGCAAACAGCTTAAGGGCCTTCTGTCCACAGACAAAAGGGAGACAATATAACTGCCTGTTGCCAGTATATAAACACAACAGAACATTAACAATAGAAGAATGTTGTCACAGAACTAGCAGCAGCAATAACAGCAAAAACTATCTAGAAAAATAATTTTTTGTGAATTTAAATTTAGCAAAAAGCGAAATGAAACGAAACAAAAAAAAAAAAAAAAAAAAAA
>NC_068987.1:89736513-89737141 GCF_001194135.2 Octopus bimaculoides
CACACACACACACACACACACACACACACACGCACACACATTTAGTGCTACTTTGGCGTGTTATCTACAATTTAAAGGGATATTACTTTGGGTTATTTTTTAGTTTACCTTTTAATTTTTAAAAACTCTTACGATGTTGGCTAAAGATTTTTACAATATGATCAGCGACGAGACAAAGGCAGTTGCATTTTTACGAGGAAATGGCCTTTTAGATGATGAAGAAAATGTTGCACCATGTCATCGTTGTGGTGGAAGAAATAACGGAAACTCGAAGAGAAGGGAAAAACAGTGAAATTTTGCCAACTTTACGTTGCAAAACTGGCAGCTGCCAAACTTGTGTAATCTAGGCGCTTATTTTAATTATAATATTCTCTATTCTTGGTTTCTGACTATTATTTACTAAGACATAAACGAAACATGGTTTTATTATTATTAAAATAGTAAGAATTTTGAAAAAAAAAATGCATTTACAATGCTAAGTATTTTTTTATTCTTTTATTTGTTTCCGTCATTTGACTGCGGCTATGCTGGAGCACCGCCTTTAGTCGAGCAAATCGACCCTAGGATTTATTCTTTGTAAGTCTAGTACTTATTGTATCGGTCTCTCTTGCCGAGCCGCTAAGTTACG
>NC_068987.1:89737151-89739766 GCF_001194135.2 Octopus bimaculoides
ATCGACCCTAGGATTTATTCTTTGTAAGTCTAGTACTTATTGTATCGGTCTCTCTTGCCGAGCCGCTAAGTTACGGGGATGTAAACACACCGGCATCGGTTGTCAAGCGATGTTGGGGGGACAAACACGCAAGCATATACATACATACATACATATATATATATATATATATATATGTATGTGTGTGTGTGTGTGTGTATACACGACGGGCTTCTTTCGTGGGTTTGCTTCAGTTATTATTCACGCAAACCAACAATATTCCGCACGTACACTACAACAATAATAATAAAGCCATCCACTTCGACAATGGCGACTCAGACGTTTGACGTATATTACCATTGGCCGGCTCAACTCTTAGCAACTAGCACCTTGTGACTGTCCTTTTCCCCAAACTTCTTTGAGCCTAGGTTTAAATTTCTTGTCTTTAATCGACTGACTACATCCTAGAATATCCTGGTTCGCTGATGAAGTCATAAGACAGAAACATCAAGGGTTATCCTACGTACATACAGGAAAAATGAAAATATTATAAGTCACCCTATGTACGATGAATAGCGACAATCATATTTATTCTTAATACGTTCTGGCACATTCGAACTGGAATATGCTAATCGCTGGTGTGTTTCGTCAGAGGAGAACAACATCTCTTTTACTGCAAATAAGTGTTCATAACACTCGATTCAGTAACACAAGGGACTCTGGGACAGCGGTTTTCTGATGTAGTTGTATTTCGCAAGCTAGAGGCATCCCTGGACAAATGAACCTAACAAAAGGGCCGATTCTTTTGTTTATAACACCAGCGAACAAACTGCTTACTGAATCGTACTGATATCTGTCAACCGACAAATCGTCACGTGCACAGTGAACAGTAAGAACAGAGAAAATTTTGTAATGAAAAACAAACAAAAAATAATATTATCTCTCGTAAATTTATTAATGTCTGCATTAAATACGTTAACACTGACTTGACTGTTGCGTTTCATACTGATGTTAAACCTAAATTATTATTTATATTAGTTTTATGGCAGACAATGTGACAAAAGATTAAGTCAGTAGAAGCAACAGGAATCTAAATAAAAGATACCATCTGACTTGTCTCTCAACGCTTCTGCAAAAAATCACCGTAGCATTAGTATCTGTTGAATGGGAGTTGTGTGTGTGTGTGTGCGTGTGGAGCTAGTTTTATACTATGATATATTCATTTATAAGAAAGTCACTTATTAATCAGATGGGAGTATGTACTGAAAGAAAGGAATTATTAAAGTCTACAATGACCAGAAAATTCTTAAAAATTCCAATTTTATATTTTTCACATTGTGGTTTATTATTTTATTATTGAAAGTTTCAACTACACGATTCAGCCAGAAAACTCTTTAAATCACTGTGAGATAGCGGTTTTTTAAAACGTTTTACCACGTTTCCTCTTTGTCCTTTGTCTTTCTCGCACAGTTTTACTGTTTCCTTGCAACAATATTTCTCTATCTTTGACTTGACAGTGGAGATGGTGCGAGTACATATGAGAATGTGTTGTCTAATCAATGTTAACACAGAGGTCTGTTACATCTGGGACAGTAAGACCTGTAGGCTACACTTAGTCTTTCGGCCGATTGCTTATGTGACATAAATCTGCTTGATTAAGATCAACCTAGGCCTAAACAGCAACAGAAGAATTCGAACTGTATACGATCCTACTCTTATCATCACTATTTAACATCCACTTTTCTATGCTTGCATGGGTCAGACGGAATTTTTTGAGACAGATTTTCAATGGCTTGATGCCCCTTCTGTCGCTAACCCTCACCCATTTCCAAGTAAGGCTATATTTCCCCCATGGCCAAACTTGTTTTTCATGGAAGACTAGAAACTAACAACCTCTCATGTATGACGATGATACACACACACGCGCATACGCACACACATACACACACATACATACACACATATAGTATACACAATGTGCTTCTTTCAGTTTCCGTCTACCAGATCCACTGACAAGGCTTTGGTCGACCCAGGGCTATAGTTGAAGGCATTTACCCGAGATGCCACGCATTCGGATTGAACCTAAGACTACTTAGTTGGGAAGCAACTGCAATGCCTGGAATCTACATTTGTATTTAGTATCGAGAACGCTTTCTTGATGTAGTTTTTTTTTCTCAGCCATATTGTCAAGAAAGAAGATCAACTTACAGGAGAAATTTCTGGTTGGATGGAAATGTGTTGTATTCCTGCTTTCTTCATTAATTGTTTGATTTGATGAAAAGAGTTGAGGAAATGAGAAGACGTGACAACATAATGCAACGTGATAACAACTGTATTGTCTGTTAGCTGCCATAAATGAAGTTCATGGACATTGAGAACACCAGGAACCTGAGATGAAAAAATACAATTAGCTTGATTAATAAAGCAAACGGTAGGATTACAGGAAGTTTGAATTAACTGTGTGCATTGTCTTTCCATTATACTTTATAGCGAGCTGAGGCGGTGAGCTGGCAGAATTATTAGCACACTGGGCGAAATGCTTAGCGGTATTTCGCCCGTCGCTACGTTCTGAGTTCCAATTCTGCTGAGGTCGACTTTGCCTTTCATCCTTTCGGGGTCGATGGAATAAGTACCAG
>NC_068987.1:89739820-89745699 GCF_001194135.2 Octopus bimaculoides
CCCAATTTCAGGCCTTGTGCCTTTAGTAGAAAGGATTATACTTTATACCTAGTTAAGGAGGTTGATAAGATTCAAATATGCTTTCAATATTTGTTGAAAGGAATATCGTAGTTGATAGCATAAAAAATGAGCGGGCGTTTTAGACTCACCCTAATTTCATCAGCGCATATTCAGGAAAAAGTGGTTTTGATACATTAAAGCATGGGATATTTATGTTCTGAGTTCTGAGTTCAAATTCCGCCGAAGTCGATTTTGTATTTCATTCTTTCGGGGTCGATAAAATAAGAACCAATTAAACACTGGAATGAATGTAATCGACTTGTCCTCTTCTCCCGAAATTGCTGGCCTTGTACCCACATTTGAAACCAATATTTACAGAAACTTTACTTATAGGACTCAGGGGGTTGGCTATTTTTGAAACTATTTTGTTAAAAACTGTGTCGTATATGCCATCAAATGCTATAGAATTATAGTGCTAATTATGCGCGTTAATGTCTTTTACTGGCCGCATTCTTGCTGCTAATAAACCATTTTGATGGCCATTGGCTCAGATATGTTAACATTAACTCAATTTTTAGATAATTTTATATTCTTTACTTTTGTTTTGTGATTCTGATCACAGCGGGTGGAGTGTTGTTTGTCGTAAGATTGTGTCAGCTGAAGTGGTACAGTGGTGCAGTGAAGGCTGCAGTGGCGCCGTGTTGTATTGCTTGCAGCGATGTCGAATTAGTTGAAATATCATAGTGTTGGTTGTAGTGGCACAGATAGAGAAGGTAGGATAACAATGTCTGCAGTATGGTAACGGTGAGACTTTGGTTGGGAAGGAGTTTCTGCATCAGTGTAGCTGTGGTTGTTTGTGTAGTGGTGTGATGGGTAACGTGGCTGGTTGTGTGTTGGCTGTAGTGATGGTGTGTTAATGTTGGTTACTACAGAGTTGGTGTCTTTGGAGACCGGGTATAAACCATGGTATTAATGATTGTCATATCAGTTCCTCCTCCTCCTCCTCCTCCTCCTCCTCCTCCCCCTCAGCAGCATTTAACGACCGTTTTCCATGCTGGCAAGGGTTGGACGGTTTGACAAGCTGGTAAAGCCAGGAGCCGTATCAGGTTTTTCCACTGCCGCAGGGTTTTAGAAGCGAGAAGAACGAGGGGCAAAAAAGAGGAAATATGACAATTCACTGGATGCAACCACAAGAAACACCGGCCTTTCAAGATGTCAAGTTGTCCTCATGGAGGAGGCATGAGTAGATACTTGAGAGTGGACTCTGCAACAAGGACCCAAGTGTCCAGTGGTGATGATGGTGGGGAAGGATTAAACTGGGTATCTGACTGGAAATGGAAACGAGGCTAATTAGTCACTTCACAGGAACTTAACGTTTTACATCTCGCACCTGGGAGGTCGTCGTATTACTTTAAAAAAAGGGTTCTTATATCGAAGGAGAGGACTTGAATGGAGATAGGAAGAAAAATAAGTGAGGTGGAGGATATCATGCCTTACCAAGAGTATTATCAATGATCCAAAAGAATGATGTTTTTTTTAAAAAAAAACCTGTTAAACCCTGTAATATTGTTGTTGGGAATATTCTAAAATTGTTTCAAATTTTGACACAAATTCAGCAGTTTTGAAGAGAGGGGCCTCATCGATCGCCGTACTTGACTGGTACTTATCATTTTATCGACCCCGAAGGGATGAAAGGAAAAGTCAGATCGGGCGGCATTTGAACTCAGAACGCTAAAACGGACGAAATACCGCCAAGCATTTTGTACGGCATGCTAACGATTCTGCCAGCTCATCACTTTGGAATGTTCTGATATCGAAACGTCATTAACTCTTGTTACTCTATAATTCATCTTAGTCGGATTATGTAATACATTTTATGACCAATTACATAATCCATTAAAAAAAAATAATCATCATAACTAACGGTTATTATGAAATAGCTGTTGTCTTACTATTTTCTTAATTTGTTCCATGAAGTCTTCAGCTCGAATATCATTTGGAAGAGTTTGCAGCATGATGTGTGATGTTCTGTAAACTGCAAAAGATCAAAGTATCAGAAAGTTAAGAGGTTTTAAAACAAAATGAAATTATGCAATCACGAAATACGATTCTCTGTGTTAAGAATAGTGAGTGTTACATTGAGACATAAGAGAAGTTATCAGGAGGAAGAGAGTGAACAAGAATCTGAAAAGCGATCAATGAGTGCCCACATACATCTTTGACAATAAATGAAGAAATCAGTGAATTGGGTTGATCAGTGGTGTCTCCTTCGCCATACAGACCGCGACTGACACCTTCCAACTTCTAGCTGTTCGGTTCAACCATCCTAAATTTCTGTTAAGCATTATATATCTAACATGTTTATTATTTCATTTAATTCATTGCCACATCATCACAAAACGTCGCTATTGAGGAAAGACTAACGGACTCGATAAGAATGCTATCAGCAATAATCTGGTATCCTATCCAGGAGAGGTGAATTATTTCTAACTCGCTTTGCGTCTGAGCTCCATAACCATGTAGCACATTTTATACGAGCCACTAAAATATCCTCTATGTAGCTGCTTGAAACAGCAGCCAGATTTCTCTCAAATTACTCTCTATCGAATGAAGCAGTCCTACATAAAATAAAATATGTGATGGTCATGGATTTGATCGTGGATCCGTACGATTCAGAGCTGACTCGGGATAAATAACACCGCTTTATGCACCCCGCTCTCTGGTTTGGAGATGTTTACATTAGTTTGGTATTATATGAAAGTAGGTCGTAGTTTGCTATAAAATGACCAGTTAGATAAACACCTGCACAAACAACTGCCTTTTCACACAAATACCTATTTTCAAATAAATATAATTTTTTCTCACATCTCGTGAAAGATTTTATTATTCGGAAGTCGTAGCTTTCAGGCAATCACTATTTTGTAGCGAGAACCTTACCGAGTTTCGAACCATAGCACTCGGGTTCCCCCGCTCAAGACCTTAGCCTACTATATTCGTTTTAAATTTTTCCACAAGGCCAGTGATCTTGGAAGAAGGCGTAAGTCGGTTACATCGACCCCAGTGCTCAACTGGTATTTATTTTATCGACTCCAACAGGATGAAAGGCAAAGTCGACCCCAAGACGGACGAAATGTCGCTAAGCTTTGTTCCCGGCGTGCTAACGATTCTAACGGCTCGCCACCTTAACCGTGAATTGCGAATCCAGTTGTGAAAAACTAATTGTGTCGCCCCAAAAATTCATTAACTCCTACGCTAATATGGCTCCGCTAATCAGATCGGGGTATAACCAAGTAAGCGGAAATCTTTTCACCCAAATCGTCTGCTCGGACCTTCTAGAGAAACACCAATGGGTTATAAAAACTGGCGAGTTGAACTCCCAGACAGAGCCATTCAGAATTTCACGAGGAGTCTTATTGCTATGTTCTGTCTGATAGTCTTACCCTTTGGTACGTTTCTTCACAGAATTATATAACTCAATGATATATATGTTCTCATTTTTTCTACTTGTTTTGCATTGAACCACTTAAAATGCGACTCGAAGCTATGTTAGTCAGCATATTGATAAAGTGTTCGAATCATTTCCGCTTAATTTGTTGTGGTAAGAAGCTTGCTTCTCAACTACATGGTTCTGGGTTCAGTTCCACTGCGTGGCTGACCAAAGCCTTGTCAGTGCACTGGCAGACAGAAACTGAAACAAGCCAATCGTGTGTGTATATATTTGTTTGACTAAAACCTCTTCAAATCAGTGCCCCAGCATGGCCGCAGACTAATGACTGAAGCAAGTAAAAGATAAAAAGATTATAAAACTATTAATGAGGTTACTGCGAACGTAATATGCATCCTACCAAAATGTATTTCGTTAATAATTATTCACGCTAAGATTTTATATTGCGTACTGATAGCCCTGATATGACCAATTGAACATGAAAGTACGAGGGCGAGTGAGAATGTAATACAATTTTATTTGTATTACTGGATCTTTTTTAAAACGGGGGCCACATTTTTCATTAACGAAACACTTTGAAACTTGGAACACTGGTAGAATGTGTCATATAAAACATCTTTTTCTCTTAGTCTTCTTAAAAAAAAAAATCCCTAAGTTATTCCATGTTAAAGTTGTCGTATTTCTGTAATTTCAACCAATCACTGACGTCCATTCAGCCGATATACATTAAGTGCCGACTACATAAACAAACGATTTTGAAACAATTCTATCGGTGATAGGGTTAGGGTTAGGATTAGGGTTAGGGTTAGGGTAAAACAGCAAATTTAAAAAGAAAAAAGCAAAACGAAGCTATGGAAATTAAATACGCTTTACACCGCTTAATCAGCCAAAGGAGTAAATGTAAACAACTGAATACTTGTCAGTGATTGGTTGAAATTATCGAAATAAGACAATTTTTTACATGAAATAAATTCGAATACAAAAATATTTTTCTGTTCTATAACACAAAATAGATAAGTATACGAAGTTTGAAAGTCTTTCGGTACCAAAAACACTACGTAAAACATTAATGAAAAATGTGGCCCCCGTTTTAAAAAAGATCCGTATTACTTTCTGACTCATACTTAGGGAAATACCAGCACGAAAACGAAACTTCGTCAAGTGGCTTCCTTTTATTACAAATTTCTTTTGCCCAGTTACGATAATTCGATTTTATCGGAAGAATGGTCACAGTAATAAAAAATACCAGCTGCATTTCGTTATGTCTTTTTGTATTCTGAGTTCACATCTCAGTATGATCAGCTTCGATATTCATCCTTTCGAAGTCGATAAAAAAAAAAGTACCAGTGAATTAACTGAATCACTACTAACCACTATACCAGGACCAGTAAATCTGATACTAGAGTAAATTATATGCTGTTACCCTTTACTCGGTGCCATATGTATGTGCTTATATTGTTCAGTAGCTATTTCAGACTTGATCCATCTCTCCCTTGTGCCTTTATTACGCGAAGAAAGAAAAGGGTATTTCAAACCAGACGATAGCAACATAAAAGTGGAATATTCCATTTTGTGCTAAGTGTACATTGTTCTTTTTATTTAACCTCCCTGACGTCAATTACAAAGGTTCCTTTATACAGATATAGATTTTAATCGTCGTAGATAATGTTCTAGTATCTGTTGCTGATGTTACTTTATAGCCGTGTCAGAGCTGTCGTCACCCTTATCGAATTTACAATGATATTGTAAACTGCTTCACTGAAATTCCTTTTTACAAACCTTTGCAATGCGTGGATACCACTGGTTACCTATCTTTGTTTCCTGTTCTGTAAATGGGAAGGGGAAATAGATCTCTTCCTAAGATATGACACAAGTCTGTAGTGAAATTACCTATCGCCATTAGATACAAAACTACTATCGCCATTACATACAAACTATCTTCTCATTTATATATAAACAAGCGCGGGCGTAGTGGAAAACATTTTTCCCTGTCATCACGTGACTGATTATTATTTGAAGCGGCAACTGCTTAGTACCGTTCCCGCCAGAACGCAACCTGACCAATCACGACACCTAATAAGGTCACGTGATAGAGTATTTTACTGATACCTTTGGGAGCCTACTATCAACTATGAATAGACCAAATTATACCCGGCAAATTCGTCTCGGTTCAGATCTCTTAGAGACCTGTTCCGTGTACCACACAGATCAGCAGCAGCAGTTCCAGCGACTACTTCAACAGCTTCGTCCAGCTACGACTACCACCGACGTCGCCATCAGCAACACGAGTCTACGACTACTAACCAGCATCATCGCCACCAGCATCGCCAACATAGTCAACACGACTTTAACTACGAACTACAAGATTCGCCACCGTTGATTTCTACGTACACCAACTAACCAAACTACCGCGGCACATCTCTCTCTCTTCGAT
>NC_068987.1:89745709-89751050 GCF_001194135.2 Octopus bimaculoides
CAAGAGTTCAGCCTGCGACGAACATCTGTATAACAAGAACCCGGCCCGGCATGGAAGCCACAACATCACAACTAGTGATCGCTCTGCCACACACGCCTCAACTTCTTTCATATACAGACTCTTCCTATTGTGTACTCTAAGAACTGGTATAAATGCTCACGTGTTACTGACTCTTTCTATCTGCTGTATATAACGCATACACATACATGTATCACTTACACACACTCTTTTCTTTATACGACGGCCTGTCTTTTATTAGGTTTTCATTATGTCGCATTCACACTCACACACAAACATACATTTTAATGTCACAATAAATATTCCTGTTATCCATCTCAATCGGTTGTCATCTATCGTCTTCATTACTGGTCATTTACGAAATCACTATGTTATCGTAGTATAACATATTTATATATCATCTTTGATATAATTTTTGTGTTCGACCGTGTGACGCGTTTAAATGAAAGGAGTCCTGTTTTTCCATTCGTCACCATTTCTCCTTTTTGGGTTCGCACGGTCGTTCTTACAAGTCTACTGCCGAGAAGTTTTTCACAAACAAGATAAATTGAATTTTGCAACTCAAGAAAAATTGAACTCAGCAACGGAAACTAACTTTTAAAAATTTGTTTTCCTGTGCCATTTATGGTGTTGTATCAGCAGAATAGATTAAACAGCGAACAAAATGTCTTGCATATTTACGTTCTGAGTTCAAATCCTGCCAGTTAATTTTACCCTTCATGTTTTCGATTCAAGGTTTAGCCAGTTTCTTGTGCCTAGTGCAACTTTAAGGTATGAATACACTGGTCAGTTACTCGTGGTGGGTAATGGGTTTAGAAATCCAGTGCTAATGTATGCATGTGGTTTGCTGTGAAATACTAGTGTACCTAGTGCATTGCTTTCCTCCTGGGGCCTATAATACTGTTAAGACGGCTCTGATTGTGACAAATGTTAGAAATCATGGTTTCCATATATCACTTAAGACCATGAATCTACATACGAACAGGGTCTCTCCAAGATGCAAACATGAGCAATTTATGAAGTTTTTATGAACGACAAACAGTTTGAGTGTAGCGTTCTTAACAACCTTAACTACGGAACACAATGGGAGATATTCTCCAAGTCTTAAACATAAAACAACGTTATGAAAATCTATAAATTTATGCATCAGAATAGAGTTGGGAAAATTTAAGATGCGTGGAATTTCTACGGGTTTTGCTAATATATTCTAACTAGAATATCATACTTTCTGATAAGTAATGGTAACAAAGCAGAAATCTCTTTACTTACGTAATGGTAAATTGGTGATAATGATCAAAGAAATAATACAGATTGTAATCAAAGGATCAGCGTAGTGGCACCAGTGACCTTCTCCGAAAATACTGAGAAGTCCGCTCAAGATTAGTCCAAGAGATGCTAAATTATTCCCGATCACGTGAACACAAAGCAGATATAAATCAACATGACCTTTTTTTGTTTGAACCTGGTCTGGAATTCAAAAGAGAAAACATAAGAGAGAAGAAACAAAACAAACTCAAAAAAAACAAAACAACAAGGAAATCAACCATCCGTCCATTTCCACTGCTCACTATTCCTGATATAACCAACCGTCTTCTTCTTTACTCTGCCCTTAGGTCTCCTACTGGTTGGTTCGGCTTGAAGAATCTTTTTTGTGATCCTTTTCTGCGTGTTTTAATTACATGTCCATTGTATCGGATCAGATGTTTATTGAACCCAATCCTCCAGTTCAGTCCTGATAGAACAGAACTACAATTAAACGCAATCAAGCCGTGACCACCCACTCGTTTTTCTAAACATAGTGTATCTTGATTTAATATGTCCTTCCCATTTAATGACGGTATGATTTGAAAACAGATTGGCTGCTATTACAAGCAGATCGAACGACAACAAAGAGGCCCGGACGTTGGCTTGTCGTAGCTGTTTGTCTTAGTGGTTTGGTAACGAGGAACAATTATGACCATATCTTCGTTAGCCATCCGCGACTGATTAGGGGTCGCTGGTTATGACCCCATCAACTCCCGCTGCACAAACACCAATAGTACATTGCACCTGTTTATGGCAACAAAACAACTCACCACTGACAAAATACAAACCACCTACTAGGTCGTCAATAAGATCAATGATAATGTAGCGGTAATTCTAAACTGAACCGCAAGGTAGCCGGTCAAACACCATGATCAAACCACAATAGTTTCACGTGATCGGTCTGTTAAGTAATCAGTCAGCTTCAAGCCATCGCATGATTCAATCCTATAGAATTTTCTTCTCGTGCCCTATAAAGATGTGTTTTTTGGCGATAATTGCAGAATGTTGAGGCAGTTGCACATTCTCATCGCCACCTCCACTCGTTTAAGACAGATGACAGGTAGCAGACAGGAATTGTGTCACCACGAATATAGCGCAATTATTTTCCAGTTGTAAAGGGTCAACAACAAATTGCTATATCAGTAAGCTTATCGTAAACTCCAAATAATATGTCTCTCCCAGTATGTAATTGCTGTTGTTATTTGTAAAAGACCAACACAGTTAAAACTCTACGTGCAGTAGTGAAATCTGTTTATTGTTAGTGGGTGTTGTTCAGTTATTTCTTCACGCAGCCCAAGAAATACATTTTCATTCAGCAACCCGGTCAGTTATCATCTCAGACCAGCCGGCAACAACAAATCACACCGACACAACTCACGACAATAGCAAAAAAAAAAAAAAAAAAAAAAAAAAAAAAAAAAAAAAAATCAGTATCTGTTCTTGTAGGATTAATGCATTGTTAACGTTTACTTACATGCGATAAGTTTTTCTTCCGACAGCTTTACCGCTTGAGAATGTTTGCTAGTACAAGACAGACTGTTATAGCCACAATCCTTGTCATCTTCATAACATTTCAGTTTCTTGTTCTTTCGTCTCTGCCGGTTCAAAGCCACAGCAAGTATAATCAAACAAAGGAGGTTGACACTAAGTCCAACACAACCCATGATAACAATTATAGATGGTTGTTTCAGCTCCACTGTTGTGATTAGACGCTTCGCTGTGTGACTGATGATGGATATTGACAGAGCTAAAATGAACGTGGAATTAGCAAAGCCACCAAGAACGTAGCAACGTCCATAACCGTAGGTGTTTTTTTCCTTTCTATTTCGAGCTATCTATTGAATATGAAAATACAAAAAAAGATATCAAGTTATAACATATACAGTATTTGGTGGCATATAAGACACTTTCCAAAAATATGTCTCAAACAATAAGTCGGTCTCCCTGGGTCCTGTATGTAAAGTTGGGTCTCCAATAAGCATTAATGCACTTCACACTTTTTCCTGGACATGTGCTACTGGAATTGCAGTATGTCTAATATTCCTGTGTCTTTTAAGGCCATTACATACGGTACATTCCTTCACAATGTCTTTAACTCGATTTCTTCGACTTCAGAAATAAAGTGTCTTTTACTCATTAATTGAAGGTTTATAGGCTTGTGGACATTTTATTTTCTCATTTGAAGGACATTAGAAGCAAGGAGTTGAGATATATTAAAACCAAAAGAAAAAAATAAAAGTTTGTGTCGTAGGAAGTTTTCTTATATTGAGAGATAAAGTCCTTAGGTACAGCCAGTGGGACTATTTCGGTATTGGTTCAGTATTATACTCGAATATAAATTATCGACTGTCGACACGACACTCTTTACAAGAGAAATTATATTAGTAATATTGAAATAATAGATAACTTAATTTGTACTAAATTTACTGTTTCATTCATATGAAGATATTCAGCAAGTAACCAGATTTCAAAATCAATTCTAAGAGCTATATTTTCCAATAAACTAATATAAGGTTGAGAGAAAGAAAGAGTTAACTAGCTTTGTTTGCATCGGAGAATGTCTTCTGCAATGTGCTGGCTGAGTAACGTCGTATGGAGAATTTATCTAGTCGAAGAGAAAGATAAATATCTGTTTTTCTGCAGGAATTAACAGAACAATAGCCCCAAAATCTTGTAGTAGATTAGAAATCGAATCGCTGGATAGCTGTGCAGATACTACGGTAAAATCACTGTCGTTTCACGTGATCGGCGGATTAAGTGACCAATTGACGTCAAGCTATCACGTGATTCGACTTTCTAGAACTTTCTAACGGGCTTATAAACGGGTGTATTTTTTGTGGCAACTCCAGAATGTTGAGACAGCCGCTTTAACGTCCCCATTCTGATTGTCTTTCACCATTAACATCAAATCCACAGGCGATACCACCACGACAAACTCTTAGCGACTGCCTTAGCAGTAAACTCAAATCCGGCCCTGGATTTCATCTGAGTTTACTGCTGAAGAGTTTCCTAGAAATTAAACTTCCAGTAGAAGGACAAAGGGGTCCCGACAATTGGATTACTCTTTACTCTGGTCCGTAACCAGTTGGTAGGGGATTAAATTCAGGTATGTTAGCTAATGAATCACTTGTAAATTTTACAGTGATACAACAAAGACTATGCTGATAGAGCTGGACACTCAGAGCTTAGCATTCGGTCTTAAAATGAACCGCATGGACTACAAAATATATGCCGTCGCCCCAGGCAAGCTGAACTTCGGCGTGTACAAGCTGACGGTATCGGAAATTTCCTTGTCTTTGTTACTCCCTCTTTGGCACTCCCTGGTACATGGCGCCCTGGCGGCTGCCCGAGTTGCCCGTGCTTGTACCTAGGGTATACTATAAATATGCGCTGGAGATATGGATACTGAAATCTCAAAGAGAATAAGGGCGTGATGGAAAGCATTTAACTCAATAATGGATGAGCTCAGAACAACGCTTGACAATGCCATACGTGTCAGGCTCTTCAACAGCACCGCCCTACCTGCGTTCTTATATGCAAATGAGATGTAGGCTGCTATGAAGAGGATAGAACATCGATTGGCTTCGAGGGAAAGGGCTATGGAAAGATCCATGCAAGGAATATCATTATAAGAGCATATTCAAAATGGAATAATTCGGGAAGGGGGTTGGGTGAACGATGTGATCGCAGAATACCGAAAGAACCAGTTCCGCTGGACCAGATATTTTGCAAGGTCCACAGACAACAGATGGACCCAAGAGACCGGAAAATGCCACATTGAAGGCCTCCATAACGATGGGAAAACGATTTAGTTAAGAAATTTGGGTCAAGATGGAAAGGAATGGCATTGGTTTGGAAGCGCATTGTGACATATGAATGTTCGATACTGTGACAACAACGGTTAGTTGTGTATACGTTCTAGCGTCTATTGACAGCCCAGACAGACAACTATACATCCTTGTTTGTCATGTAATATTGTGTCAGTTTTAAGGCGGCGAGCTGGCAGAAACGTTAGCAC
>NC_068987.1:89751796-89754274 GCF_001194135.2 Octopus bimaculoides
CACACACACACACACAATGGGCTTCTTTCAGTTTCCATCTACCAAATCCACTCACAAGGATTTGGTCGGCCCGAGGCTATAGTTAGAAGACATTTGCCGAAGGTGACACGCTGTGGGACTGAATCCGGAACCAAGTGGAACCACACACCCACACCTGTGCCTCAGATTTGTTTAGTTCTGTAAGTTATAACCTTGCAGGTAAATTTATTATTGATCCGTACATACATTCTTTTCTACTCTAGGCACAAGGCTCGAAATTTTTGGGGAGGGGGCAGTCGATTAGATCGACCCCAGTACGCAACTGGTACTTAATTTATCGACCCCGAATGGATGAAAGGCAAAGTCGACCTCGGTAGAATTTGAACTCAGAACGTAAAGACAGACGAAATACAGCCAAGCATTTCGCCCGGCGTGCCAACGTTTCTGCCAGCTCGCCGCCTTGACCCGTACATATATTGAATAAATAATGGGGACGACAGCAGAATATGAAGAATGCCAAATTACTTACTTTCATGACAACGATGCTAACCAGCAACGAGGCTCCATCAGCAAGAACCCGGTAGGAATCGATTTCCAAAGCTAAAGAATTTGTCAAAACGCTGAAGTATTTCTCCACAATAAAATAAATGAAATGAAGGATTGATATGAAAATAATCGAGTATTGGTCACGTTTAAATGACATTGCTGACCGTTCTGTGCAGGAAGTCTTTACAGATGGAATCTCAATCGATATAGCGATAATTCTATTCGTTCAGAGAAGAAGTAAATAAAGAATGGAGCACCATGGGTGCTATCTTGCTTCTTTACACATGGAGAAGTAATTCTGAAATAAATAAAATCAAATAATTATAAATACGATGAATCTTTAGGTGGCAAATATACTTCGATCATAAATATATTATAGAACAATAATTCAAATATGAATTAGAAGCAGCGCTAGAGTTGCAAACATTATCGAACACACAAGCACAACGAATGTGATTAACTTACTCGCCGGTAGGTGGCGCTTTAGACAAGTGGGGATGACTCCCTCAAAGCACCTGTCTTACCTGTTTATGATTTTCAGGTGTTTTAACACCCGGCGCTATAACAGAGTCATCCACACCGCGCTAAATTGCAGCCTATTGGCGAACAAGCAAAACACATACATTAAATGTGTGTGTTTGATAATGTTTACAACAATAATTATATAAAATATGTAATAGAACAATAATTATAGAAATATAGAAATAATTTGTTTCCTTTTTATTCAAGAATTTCGAAACTTCATTAAATTAAAAGATTATTTATTGGTGCAAGCCCTGGCTGTGTGGTTAAGATGCTCACCTTGCAACAATGTGGTTTTGAGTTCAATCCCACTGCACATCTTTGGCAAGTGTCTTACACTACAGCCCCGGACCGACCAATATCCTACGAGTGAATTTGGCTGACGGAAACTGTGTGGAAGCCCGTCATGTATATATATTATTTTGAAAAATTTAATGTGACTCCGGGGCCGGGAGTTTCGTGCATTGGGACTTACCAAAACAAAACATTATCAATATCAATCAAGGCAAAGTTTCGACCCTTTATGGCAATCATATATTTGCATCCTGAGTTCAATTTCCACCGGGGTCAACATTGCTTTTCATTCTTTCGGGGTCGACAAAATAAGTACCTGCTGAGCCCTGCGGTCGATCTAATCAACTTACTTCCTACCCCGAAATTGCTGGCCTTGTGCCAAAATTCGAAACCATTATTAGAAATCAAAGCATAATAATCTTTTTAAAAAGCAGAATCGGTAGAGCATCGGAGAAAATAGCTTGTAGTATTTGCTTGCGTCTCTTGACGTTCAAATTCCGCCTAGGTTGATAAAATAATTACAACTGAAGTGGTTACGGGTGGAGAGCGGTAGCGTAGCTAGGGATATGATCAACCCGGGTGACATTTTTATTGGGTGCTTTATCTCCTGTCTTTCTCATATTCATTTAATCCACTTGTACCTCGGTTTACGAACGCCTCTGGTGACGAATAAATCGTACTTTATATATATCTATGTCTATATATATTAGACAGAATGAGATAACAAATCCAAGGGTGTGAGGAGTTTTCAGGACATTTATAATGAAATAGTCTTACAGCTGTTTCTGGTATATTATGGATATCCCTTCATCAGAGACGGTGTGAGAAAATATTTGAGTTCGAATTATTGTGGAAACGATTGAGAATATAGAGGGAAATAAGAGAATGAAAGTAGGAATTAGATGAATAAAGATATTGTAGATGCAGTTCCATTATTCGAGGAAAATGGTGTATAGAAGTGGTAAAAAAGATTCCTGTACATGGTGTGTAAGTTCCAATAGCAGATAAAGCACAATTTATTCGCGATGAGAGTCGTTCGAAAACCGAGGTACTACTGTATGTATGTATGTATGTATGTATGTATGTATGTATGTATGTATGTATGTATGTATGTATATATATATATATATATATATA